>NW_024885166.1:0-1597 GCF_019232065.1 Centrocercus urophasianus | reverse complement strand
GCTCTGTGGGGCTCTGTGGGGCTCTGTGGGGCTCTGTGGGGCTCTGTTCTCATTCCCCAGGAGTTCCTTGCCCACACTGAGGTCCACATGAGCTCTGTGGCTGTTGCCACCCTCCTTGTCAGGAGGCAGCACCGCTCTGTGTGCACAGTGAAGTCATCCTCCTGGTGCCCAACCCATTTGCTAAGCAAAAATAGTGAGTCTCATCCCTCAGAGCTTCCCAGCTGCAGCAGGTGAGTCTTTCTCTGTGTGTGTAAAGAAACACCAGGCTCCCAGAAAGGAGTGCTGCTTGTTTGGTTCCCTTTCTGGCCTTGCAGCAGGAGCTGCTGCTGTGACTTCCCCAAGAAATGCTGCTCGTTAGCTGGGGACCTGAGGCTTAAGAATCCAGGGGGCTCCTTCCCTTCTGTGAGCATCGTGAGCCACTGCACAACAGTCACAAACTTGGCTGGGATGTTGGATCCTCACTGAAGGTTTAATGCTTACGTCTGTCCCCACGTTTGCACGTACATCAGATCTTCAAAATGAGGCTTTTTTTAAAGGAATCTGAACTGACCATGCTGTTATCTTGCCTTCTAGATAGCGACGTGCAATTAGTGCTTAATTGGTAAGGTGTTGTTATTTGGGGAGGGGAGCAGTGGGTGCTGGGGCAGCCAGGCCTGAGCAACTGTGTTCATGGGAGAGAACTGGGGGATCTGCCACATCCTTACAGCAAAAATATGGCAAAATGTGAAGTGTGGCCTGTATTACCTGCATTGAAACGATGTGATTTATTTTTGTGTATGCTTTTTATTTTTTGAAGACTTGTGCAGCTGTCTTGGGGGGGAGCAGTTTGTTGCTGATATATTTTTGATTAATTAAAAGAGGTGAAAATCCAAGGGAAGGCGTTAGAAGCAGACTCAGCAATGTTCTGCCCCTGTGGAAACCGCTGCATCCTGAGTTTGTGCTGCAGGGATTCTGAGAGTTGTGTGTGAGCCCTCCCAGCACCAACCTTGGTGAGGGAAGCTGTGAGTGCTGCAGGAAGGCTCACGGTTTTGCCATCCTTGGCTTAAAGCTGTTGGCACTCAGTCTGTTCTGACAGCCCCACCTGGCGCATTTCTGCCTTTAGGTGTAGAGGCTGCACTGAAATTGAGCCCTCATCCCTTTCATGTCTGCATCTCAGCCCTGCCCTTCACACTTCTGCTCCTGATGCTTTGTGGAGAGAGCTCTCAGTTCCTGCAGGGAGAAGCAGCGTGTGCTGGACTCCCCTTACGCTGCAGCTCCTTCCCCACCTGCACAGCAGCCACGCAGTGCCTCAGCACTGGGCAGAACCTCAGGGCTTCCAGCTGGGGAATCATTTTGGTGCTTAATGAGCTTTGTGCTCTTTGTGCTGGTGCAGTGGATGCTGTTGGTGCCACAGCTGCTCTCTGCCTCCTGCCCCACTGTTGGTGGTGGGGATTTGATTTCAAGTACCCTCGTGGTACAAATACAAATAGGGGAGGGCTCAGAAGTGGCCCACATATCAGGAAAAGAGCTCCTTCCATCAAAAACATCCCCAAAGGAGCCGCACGTTCCTTTCAGTGGGGAGTGGAGACAGGACAAGGGGAAACGGCCGGAAACTGCA
>NW_024885165.1:0-22880 GCF_019232065.1 Centrocercus urophasianus | reverse complement strand
TCAGGAGGAAAGTTAATTTACTAAATATGACATTGAAATGCAAGATAACACAATATAATACAATATAATTGGGACTGAGGCTAATAAACCAAATAAAATGAGGGAGAGTCCAAAACCAAAGGCCTTACTCTAATGCTGAAGGTGAGGTGGCTATGGAGCTCACAACCACAGATGAGTAGGAAGGGAAAGACAAAAAGATGTTTTGTGACTTGCAGAGAGTTTTTATCTTTTCCTTCTGAATGGAAAATAGAAATGGAACAGCGAGCCTCCTGGAAGATGTAGTTCTTTTTCTCTTCTGAGAACCAGGTACCCAGAAATACTGACAATCCATGAAACTAGTGCATTAAGTCTTTAACTCTCAATGCTCTACATTGTGTTATGATGTGTAATACCAATAACAAAAGTAATAAAACTGTAGTATGTCTCTAGATCTCTCTGAATGGCTTCCATCCCTTGGGCACGTATACTGTGCCCTCACAGCTTGGGGTTTCAAGACTTAAGACCATTTTTATACCAGCTTTCTCACAAATAGACGACCCCACCCCACTCCCCCAGAATATGATAATATCTCCTGGGAATACCAATTTTCTTAGAAATACCTCATGCTTTCTGCAAACAATACAACATTACAATCATCATATATGCAGAACGCACTACGCCTGGCTCTGAATGTTGTGTCCATGCCTTTATTTGGAGCGACAATTCATTGTGGTGTGGTTCTCCGTGGCTCCACTTCTGCATTCTGTGATGAAAAGAGGAGAAGGGAAAACCCTCTCTGAAGAGGCAACTGGACATTCAAGGAGCAACAGATGTTGCTCTCAGGGAGAACATTAGAAAAAGGAAACACAGCAGTCTGAATTCACACGTTGTTGGCATCGGAATCGCACTACTTCGCTCCCATGAGTAGAAAGAGGCATTCACAGTGAACCGCTCTGGAGAGTTTGCAGTTGCTGGGATTTCTTACCTAGGTATTTCTTACCACAAATGTCATACAATTTGGAGAAAATCTCTTATATTTGGGAGAAAAGTGGCATTTCTGTGATAAAATGTCCTATCCTTGGTTGCATGTGTCATATTTGGAATTGTCATCTTGTATTTTTGGGAGAAAACATGTGGCAGTTCTAAGAAACCAGGTATTTCTGGGAGAAAACATCATATTTTTGGAAGAAAAGTCAGATTTCCGACTGAAATGTGGTATTTCTGGGAGAAAATGACATACTTGTGGGAGAAAACAGGGAAATTCTGGGAAAGAATGTCTTCTATTTGAGAGCAACTGTTGTATTTTTTGTGTGAAAACTGATCCTTGATGGAGAAAATAGGGTCCACATGGGAGAGAATGTCCTCTTGAGGACTGTAAAGTAGTATTTTTGAGAGAAAATGTAAGGTATTTCTCAGGAAACTGCTATTTCTGGAGGTAAGGACATACTTTGTTGGAAACTGACATTTAATAGAGAGTTGGTATTTTGGGAAAAATGCCATATTTTTCTAAATACAAGTGCACTTGGTAAGGGACCTAAAGCAAAAAGGCTGACCAAAATGCTCTGCAATGTGTCACCATTAAACCCAGCAGAGTTTTGCCAATGTGTCACTGTTAAACCCAGCAGAACTGTGCCAAAGTGTCAACATTAAAACAAATAGAGCTGTGCTACCATTAAACCCAAGACAGCAGTGCCAGTATTACACAATTAAACCGAGCAGAGCTGTGCAATGCGTCACCAATAAAATGAGAAGAGCTGTGCCAATGTGCCACCATTAAACCTAGCAGAGCTGTGCCAAAGTTTCACCATTATTGCAAACTGACAGCTATTAGTGAGAAAGTAGGTATTTTGAGAAAAAAGGCTTTAATTTTATAAATAAGCTGGTATTTCTAGGGAATATGACACATCTTTGAGAGAAAACTGGTATACCTGTGACTAAAAGCCATTTTTATGGGAGTAAGTGTGATATTGAGGAGTGTAAAGTAGATTTCCTGGGGTGAAATGTGCAGTATTGCTTACAGTACAGGTATTGCTGGGAGAAAATGTCCTCTTGATGAGTGTAGACTAGTATTTTTGAGAGGAAATGTAAGGTATTTCTCAGAAAACAGCTATTTCTGGAGATAAGGAAATACTTTGTTGAAAAATGACATTTAGTAGAGAGAGAGTTGAGAAAAAATGCCAAATTTTTATAAATAAGACTGCACTGGGTAAGGGACCCACAATGTAATCTACCAGTTAGTAGTGGTTTTTAGAGGTAGTAGCTTAGATACGATCAGTAAGGAACTTCATTTTCAGATTGGCAGGCTTTTCAGGAGCTCCTACCTCCTTAGTTCACTTGACAACTGGTGTCTTTAAAGAACTGGAAACAGCATTTATGTACTATACTGTTGCAGGGACTTCAGAAGCTTGCTTCCTGTGACAAACCTAACTGCAGCTTTTCCATCTTTGAGTGTGTACTGGGGATTATTGCCAAGCCTTGTAGGGGTATGAAAGAACAACAAAGGAATAAATGTTCCAAGAATTGTTATGGGCTGTGGATATACCCAATTCTGCTAAAAAACAAAAACAAAAACAAAAACAAAAACAAAAACAAAAAACAAAAAAAAACTTCTATGCTTTGTGGAAAGCAGCATCTTCTCTTGAAATCTTATCTGTCTTAGAAAAAACACCTTTGTTTCTCAGCTTTGGTGCTGTCTTGTTCTTGATATGCTTTGTGAACTAACATGACAATTTTCTAATGACAGCTCTCTCCCACGATCATCCCAGCGAACATCTGCTGCATGCAACACAGGAATCTTCCTGAATTCCATTTCGGTATGTGCAGATTTCCAGAAGAGTGCAATGGAACCAGCAACAGGTTTTGCAAGAATGGGACTTATTTATTTCTTTGATCCGTATTCCAATAATATTATTGTGTAAAGAAGCATGAAGCTTGAATTTTGCCAAGTTTTGAACTTTGAGTGGACTTTGGCCTGTTTAAAGAAAGAATGTTCCTGAGCCTTTTCAGCATCACCAATCATCCGGCTTGCCTGGGTGGCATTAGCTGAAGAGTCATTGTCTTGGGCTGAAGATAACATGTATAATGTCCGTAGTATACATGAGTAACCAAGCTTCTTTGTAATGTATGACTAAAACATAAAATGAGAAAGCATAACACTAGTGGGAATTTGGACCTTGCTTTTGTGAAACACATGCATCAGTGTTCGATTCAAGGGAAGCGGTTGCAATTTTGAAGGAGTTCTCAAGGTGTTTGTCAGAGGTTTTGATGAAATATTGCTCTTTCTGTGATTCATCTTTGCAAACAGTGTGTTGTCAGCAACTGCGAGACTGCGAGACCCCCCCCGTGGGTTGTGACGTGTTAGGCCCCCTCCCTACTCTATGATTGATGTGTGGTGCATGCCCTTAGGGGCGTAGACGAAGTACTTAGGCTATATAAGTTAGTGTATACGTGTAATAAATGCCATTTGCTGTTCACCACATTGGTGTCATCTCGGTAATTGGCCAAGCTGCGGTTTCCCAGGAATACGGAACGGGCGCATACGGCAACAACAGTGTTCACATTTTCTTCTACTGACAAAAAGTAATGACTGTAATAAAGCAATAATGACAGTAATGATTGTGAAGCAAGGGATATTTTTCTATTTTAAGACAGGTGTGATATAAGTCTGGTAAGGAGACATAATTGAATATTTATTTTTGTTGAATGTCTAATTGTGACGCTATATATTCAGTTTGAAAATGTGTACCTAACGTAGTCATGTTGACTTAAAATAAAAGTGAGACTTTTTAAGTGTTTTAAGTCTTGAAGGCTATTCTCAAATTTTTTTATCAGTAATGAAGGCAAGGGTTTATATTTTTCACTGCTTAAAGGACTCTGTTTAGCCAGCATATCAAAACACATGAAATCATTTTCCGTAAGTTGATCTTGCCATAATTTGAGTTTCATTACCTTTGTTTTTTCATTTTGTTATGTTCTGAAGCATATCACAGATCAGATGATTTATCATCTTGAAGATGCATGTTCAAATCATTTAAATGAGCTGCCAAATCCACCAATAAATCTAGCTATGAAAGCCATGTCTCATCTTCACCTTTAGGAACAATATTTCTTTTTGATTCCATAAATGACTTGATTTCATTTCGCAAATCATAACATCTTCTTAGCATTTTATCCCAACTTAGCCACCTTCCTTCAGAAAAGTAAATTGCATTCTACATATATGTACACACGGCAAAGTCCAAACTGCTGCTTTCCGATGTGCGGAGAAGAGCCCGCAACTCGGATTAAAGTCTGCTGGCTAACAGCTGTCCTTTCTCGGCTATAGAGAACACGAGACCGCGGCTGGAGGCTGAAAGCGGCATCTGGGGAGAAGCGCGGTTTCTCGGGCCGCAACGGCAAACGCTCCGGAGCGGTTCGCCGAAAGTGCCGCTGAGAGCGAAGCAGTGCCGTTCCGATGCCGAGATGCCTTATTGTGGTTCTCTGTGGCTCCACTTCTGTGACCACAAGAGTACAAGGGAAAAGCCTCTCTTAAAGAGGCAACTGGAGATTCGAGGAGCGACAGATGCTGTGCTCCCAGGGAGCACATTCGAAGAAGTCGAGTGAGACCCTTTCTGGACTGCGGAGAAAATAACCCCCTCTTGGAGGAGCCGCACTGAATATCATTATGTCCAATGGACTGAATAGTTGCTAATTACAGGAGTTCACGAGAAGTATAGATGCTGATTATGGGGACATCATTTACTCTTCTGAAGGAAGGTGGCTAAGTTGGGATAAAATGCTAAGAAGATGTTATGATTTGTGAAATGAAATCAAGTCATTTATGGAATCAAAAAGAAATATTGTTCCTAAAGGTGAAGATGAGATATGGCTTTCATAGCTAGATTTATTGGTGGATTTGACAGCTCATTTAAATGAGCTGAACATGCATTCAAGATGAGAAATCACCTGATCTGTGCTGTTTCAAACCTAACCAAAACGAAAAAAAAAAAAGGAATGAAACTTAAATTATGGCATGTTCAACTTATGGAATATGATTTAATGTGTTTTGATATGCTGGCTAAACAGAGTCCAGTGAGCAGTGAAAAATACACACCATTGCTTTCATTTCTGATAAAGAAATTTGAGAATAGGCTTCAAAACTAAAAAGGTTGAAAATATTAGTGAGAAAGCTGGTATTTGGGGAAAAAAGGCCGTAATTTTATAACTAAGCTGGTATTTCCAGGGGAATATGTCACATCGTTGGGAGGAAACTGGTATATATCTGAGAGAAAATGTCACGTCTTTGGGAGAAAGCTAGTATATCTGTGATAAAATGCCATTTTTAGAGGAGGAAGTGTGATATTGCGGAGTGTAAAGTAGTGTTCTTGGGATGAAATGTGAGGTATTCCTTACAGTACAGGTGTTTCTGAGAGAAAATGTCCTCTTGAGGTGTGTAAAGTAGTATTTTTGAGAGGAAATGTCAGGTATTTCTCAGAAAACTGCTATTTCTGGAGAGAAGGACATACTTTGTTGGAAACTGACATTTAGTAGAGAGAGAGTTGGTATTTTGGGAAAAAAAAAATGCCAAATTTTTATCAATAAGACTGCACTGGGAAAGGGACCTAAAGCAAAAAGGCTAAACAAAATGCGGTGCAATGTCTCACTATTAAACCCAGCAGGGCTGTATCACCATGAAACCTAGCAGAGCTGTGCCAATGTATCACTGTTAAACCCAGAAGAGCTGTGCTACCATTAAACCCAGCAGAGCGGTGCGAATGTTTCACCATTGTTGGAAACTGACATCTATTAGTGAGAAAGCTGGTATTTGGGGAAAAAAGGCTGTAATTTTATAACTAAGCTGGTATTTCTGGGGGAATATGTCACATCGTTGGGAGAAAACTGGTATATCTGTGATAAAATGTATAGTACATAAGTGCTGTTTCCAGTTAATTAAAGACACAAGTTGTAAAGTGAACGAAGGAGGTAGGAGCTCCTAAAAATCCTGCCAATCTGAAAATGAAGTTCCTTACTGATCATATCTTAACTACTACCTCTAAAAACCACCGCTAACTGGCAGATTACATTGTGGGAAAGGTGTTAGGGGACATTCCAGTAGAGAACAACCATCAGGTCTTTGATTCCCTATCGACCAACGCTTCTTTCTCCCTGCCCTGGTTCCCCCACTGGCTGAGTACTGCAGGCTCACAATGTACTGTAAGCTATTTCTGTTTGTGTGTATGAACTGAGCAAAGAACAGCAGTAATGTGATTGATGTCAGTGCATATACCATGACTGAGAGCAAAATAAATTATTTTCTTCAGATGGTAGAGGCCAAAGTAAGAAGTTTTATTTTGTTCAGGATTTGAATGACAGTACTATAAATCATGGTGTAAAAATAATAGGCTGATCCTAAATTCTTGTACTGGATACAGAGATTGCCTTCATAGCCCAGATGTAGTGCAGATTGTAGAATTTTTAAAAAATTATTGTTATTGTTATTATAAATAGTCATGTGTTATTACCTCAACCCTGATAGTGGAGCAACAATTTGACTGATTTTTTTTTTTTTCTTACAATAATGTCATTTATACACAGTTAAAACAGTGTTCTAAGTTATTGCAGACTGTAATATTTCAATGCACTGAATGAGTTTAACAATACCTAACCAATTAAGTTAATTTGACTGAAAAATGTACTACTTGTCTTTTAAAGAATAAGAATGAAAGATTGTAAGGGATTTGAAGATAATGCGGAATTGCTTAGGAAGTAATTTTTGGGCTTCTACCTGTATTTTGCTACCAGTTAAAATCTCCACAAACATTCAGTTATTTTTTTCCTGCATCTGAAAATTTAACAGTGTGAATTCATTTTTATACGGAATTATATGTAATAGAATGTCTATAAACCTTGAATATGCATTGGGTTTTATTTCAGTGAAATACTTATTTTATTGTCAATGGTCTTCTCAGGAATCAATTGTCAGTGTGCATGTCTGTTACATGGAAGGAAACAATTTATACGTCTTCAGCACATAACATCCTTTATAAACATTCCATGTGATTTTTTGATAGCAAGCAGAAGCATGACAGGTGAATGCAGAAGAGATATTTGGGGAATTTTCATGATAATATTTACTCGCTATATGTATATGACTATACTATATGACTCCAAAGTCACTGTAAATAACTGGAATGTTACAGATATTTCAGAAAGTTACAGCAATGCACAGTGAATGCTAGATATAACATATTGACATAACTAAATATAATAAAAAGTAATCTATTCTTTGCATTGATCTGCTCATTGAGCTTAACACTGTTGAACAATCAGTATTCAGAACAGCAGTTTGTGATAGTTTAGATGGTCGCTGTAGGTTAATGCATGGCCTCTGAGATCCAAATGGCTGGCATACTTCAGGCAAATAAAATAATAAAATACATGAAAAAGAATATCCTCTAAGATGCTAATAAGCCCAGTTGCCGTGAGAATATGTTGTCATTACAAGGCTTCTATATGTTTTTTTCCAAAATTGTAAGAATTAATGAGAACAGTACATGTGAAAAGGCTTAGGATCTATCAGTTTCTCCAAACGACAATATAAACACATTTTCTATTGTTCAGCATGATTTTTTTCCTAACTATAAACTAAGCAAGCTAAGAGTTAGAAAAAAGCGTACATGTTAAAACTTAATATTAAAATAATGAAGGTTATGAAATTGAAAAAATAGAAGGTGTGGTAAGAAAGAGTGCAGGAGTGGATGATTAAAATAGAAAAAAATTGAAAGCCTTACTCAAACAAATCTTTGATTTCAACGGGGGTTTCACTTGAACAGAAAATAAATCAAAATAATCAGGGTTTCACCATTTCAATTATTATTATTATTAATGGCAAAAATATGGATAGCAACTTCAGTCTATCCAATGTTTTAATTCGCCAAGTACTAATGAAGCGGCCTACTATAAAGTGAGTAAAATCAGACTGAAATAACAGGGTTTGGAATGGAGTCAGAACTTACAATGTTTATTTCCTACAGTTCTTAAAGTAATAAAAATACCTAGGCAGGTTTCCTCCACCTTGAATGCAGGATTGCATATATGCAATACTGTGAAACAAGAACATGCTGCCTCTAAGACAATTTTGCATACTTCCAAGTTAGCTATGTGCACGAGAAAGCAGTATGAAAATCACCTTTACCTTACTGTACAAACACTCCTTTATCTTGAACTCAAAACGTTCTTTTGAAAACTTGCTGAAACGAAGAATATGAATTATGTTTCAGCTGCATTTTCAAGAACATATTGCTGAACAATATACTGAATTTGTTATGCAAAAGGTTCTTAGATTTAGCAGCTTTCTGGATAGACTATCATACACGTTAAAAAAAAAAAAGAAAAAAAAAAGGAGAAAATATTACTAAAATCCAGAGCTTTTCTTTCAGTGAAAAAGAGTGTAGTCAGCATTCTAATAACAGCAACGTAGTGGTGAGGATTTAAGAATAGAATAAAGTGAAATGTTGCACAACAAATTACAGACTACACTGAAAAGATGACCATACCACAGGAAATAAATAAATAAACAAACAAAATTAAAAAAAAAACACCTGGAAAATAAACACAACTGCATCAAATTTAAGCAGGTCTGGAAACACCAAATGACCAATACAAAGAAGGTGAGCTGCAAATTCAAATCTAACATCAATAAATCTTGCTCACAGAACTGCTTTCACAGTATCACAGAAGCACACAAACACCAAAGTTGGAAAAGACCTACAAGATCATCCAATCCAACCATCCACTTATTACCAATAGTTCTCACTAAACCATGTCCCTCAACACAAAATCCTTGAAACATTCCTTGAACGCCTCCAGGGTCAGTGACACCATCACCTTTCTGGGCAGTCCATTCCAGTGCCTTACAGAGAAGCAGTATTTCCTAACATCCAGCCTGAATCTCTGGTGCAGCTTGAAGCCATTCCCTCTAGTTCTATGACGAAAGAAAAAGCTGACCCCCAGCTAACTGCAACCTCCCTTCAGGTAGCTATAGAGAGCAATGAAGTCTCTCCTGAGCCTCCTCTTCTCCAGATTGAACAATCCCAGCTCCTTCAGCCACTTCTCATCAGGCCTGTGCTCCAGACCCCTCACCTTCTTTGTTGCCCTTCTTTGAACCCGCTCCAGAGCTTCATTGTCTTTTCCCAGGCCTTCCTCTACACAGTCTTCCAGCCACTCCACCCCAAGCCTGGGGCTTTTGTGGCCTAAGTGCAGGAATCACGGAATCACAGAATCACCAAGGTTGGAAAAGACCTTCAAGATCATCCAATCCAACCATCCACCTATCATCAATAGTACTCACTAAACCATGTCCCTCAACACAACATCCAACCGTTCCTTGAACACCTCCAGGGTCGGTGATTCTGGCATTTGGTCTTGTTGAACCTCATCCAATTGGGTTCAGCCCAGCTCTCCAGCCTATCCAGATCCCTCTGTAGGGCCTTGCTACCCCCAGGCAGATCAACACTTCCAGCCAACTTGGTGTCATTCACAAACTTACTGAGTGTGCACTCAATGCCCTCATCCAGGTCATCAATAAGGATATTGATGAGAAGAGGACAGGCCCCAGCACCGACCCTTGGGGAATAGCACTCGTGACAGGTCGCCAGCTGCATTTAGTTCCATTCACCACCACTCATTTTAGTCGTGTGTTCTCCACAGGCACATCCCATTGTGTGGTACATTTCCTCCCATAATCCCGAAGAGACAAAGAACAATGACTGTGTACCAGAATGTACTCATTCAGGGAACTGTGAAAGAACAGAAATACCTACTTGGAAGGTCTTAATATATTTCATGAAGCAAAACCTTTTATTTAGCCTGTTAATTCAGAGTCTCAAAGGAGACCTATAGAAAGCCTTGCAAGAATCTAAACTGTGAAACATAAAATTGTGTATGGAGTAAAATATTCCCTCATTCATGCAGTTGAGCAAAACCAAAATCTGTCCTACACATGCAAATTGGTTGAACCAGAGAAATACAAACCCCAGTTTTTTAGCAATGCTTGGTGAAGTCTCATACCTGAAGTGCTGGAATATTTTGGAATATTCCTTAGTCAGTCCTTTTTTTCAACAATCAATCAGTCCTTTTTTTCAACAACTGTAGCAATACACAGCATAACTATGAAGTGATAAAATGATTGAGTTCAAACAAGTCAGTGAAGAGTTGTCTGATCTGAACATCTGCAAGGCCTTTGATGTGGTCTCATTTCACAACCTTATCTCTACACTGGAGAGTTATGGATTCAAAGGGTGAACTATTTGGTGGATAAGGAATTGATTCAAAAGTCACAGCCTGTGGGTTGTGGTCAACAGGTGGAGGGTGGTGAGGAGTAGCGACTTCCAGTAATATCTCTTGGGAGTAGTGCTCTTTAACAACTTTATTAATAGACATAGATGATGGGATCAAGTGCACCCTCAGCAAGTTTGCGGACAACATCAAGTTAAGTGGTACAGGTGATACAACAGAAGAAAGGGATGCCACCTGGAAGGATTTGAACAGACTTGAAAATTTTTCCCGCAAGAAAGTAATGACGTTCAGCAAGATCAAGTGTGAAGTGTTGCACTTGGTCTGTTGCAGTCCCAGACGCACATACAGACTGGGAGAACTCCTTGAGAGCAACTCTACTGAGAAGGACTTAGGGGTCCTGGTAGATGGAAAAGATAACCTGAGCCAGCAATTCGTACTTAAGGCCTGGAAGGCCAACAGTATCCTGGGCTGCATCAAAAGGGAGATGGCCAGCAGTGCAAGGAAGGTGATTGTTCCCCCCATTTTGTCCTTGTGAGGTCCCATCTGGAGTACTGTGTTCAGGCCTGAGACCCTCCATACAGAGAAGATGTAGAGCTTTTGAAATGGGTCCAGAGGAGGGCCATGAAGGCAATCAGAGGGGTGGAGCGCCACTCCTACAAAGAAAGGCTGAGGGAGCTTGGCTTGTTCAACCTGGAGAAGAAAAGGCTGAGGGGAGACTTTGTTGTGGCCTTCCAATACTTAAATGGAGCTTATTAGCAGGAGTGGAATTCAAATTTCACATGGATGAACATTGATAGAGCAATGGGGAACCGTTTTAAACTAAAAGAAGGGAGATTCATATTAGATGTCAGGGAACTATTTCATTGAGAGAGTGGTGAGCTGCTTTAACAGGCTGCCCAGAAAAGTTGTGGATGACCTGTCCCTGATGGTGCTCAAGGCCAGACTGGATGGGGCCCCAGGCAGCTTGCGTCTGATTTGGTGCTTGACCACCTTGCCCATGACAGCAGAGTTTGAAATTTGGTGACCTTTGAGTTTCTTTCCAATCCCAGACATTCGATGATTCTCAGATACTCTCTGAGCCTGCTAGCTAATTTTTATGTATTAGCAGATGAAATGAGTCTCATTAAATCCAGCAGCATGGTACTACAGGCTGTATCACAGAAACATTAAGAACAAGATTGTTTATTGCTGGCAATTATGTAAGGGGTTGCAGCAAATCCCTAATTGGGGAGTATCTCTAATTGGAATTATCTCTAATCAAGATTGAAAGTAATTGAGTTTTGTATTGCATTAATTTTAAGACTTCCAGGATCACTACCTTCTTTTTTGCTACATAAACCACCACAGATATTATAGATATTATAAATTTATATTCAAGTATTTGCAGTCTTTTGCTTTTCCAAACACTATTCTGATCTAAAAATTTCTTAGTGAGATGGATAGACAGAATATACTCACAGTTTGGTTCGCTTTAAGCACTATTTTCCTACTTCATCTATGTAAAAAATGATCTTTTCTTTGTTAAGTCCTAGCACTCACATGTTTTGAAGAAGGGAAATGAATGGTATTAGCTCAGTAATATGCATTCTTCCCCGGAAAATTTGCCCAAATTGATTCAGGGTAAGAGCTTTTGAAAAATCAATTTGCACCTGCTCTCTACAAAGCAGCAAGGTCTCTGTATCTATATTCTTCAAGATTCTTCTGTCATTGAATTCTTCCTCTGCCGGAATAGCAAGAATTTACTCTGTAATTTTAATAACAGTTGGCTTTGGCCTGGTTAGGATCATAATGCAGACGTCACAATCAAGAACATCAAAGTCATCATTTTTAGCTCTCACTGCCACCACCGCATGCAACCTTACAATTTGCAAAACTACCTGGACTGAGAGCAGCTGATAACAGTAAGAAGAAATGAGAAAAACAAGTAGTTTGATGTAAAAATGACTGGAAAAGAGAGAGTTCCAGAGCTAACCGGACTGGTAAAACAATGAAAAGCAGTGAATATCTGAGTGTCTTAGTGGAGTTTGTGATCAGACAGAAGCTGAAGGAGAAGCTGGAAAAGAAGAATGTGAGTTAAAGCTGATGGAGCAGTAGGAACCAGAAATTATGATGGAAAACAGCAAAAGCTGCAGAGCAAAGAGACTAAGACAGTTTATTTGACACTGGTGAATAGAAATGGTGTGATACTGACAATGTTGATGCCAATCTGATTTAACCTTCTAGCAGTGTACAAGGATTGGAATGAAAGTGTGGGTCACAGAGGACCAAAGTCAACATCTCAGGCTTCCTGTAGCTTAGTAGACTTTTAGATTTAGCTCCAAAGCCAGTTCTGAAACTCAAACATGTTTTACACCTGAACTATTTGGATTTATCTATTTGGATGGGACTTGTTCAGGTCCTTTGCCATAAGATACGTAGTGCCTCTAATCATCATAACGTGACTGATGTTCAGACAAACATACATAGTTCCCACTTAAGAAAAACTTGATTCACTAACAAAAGATAATAGAGAGCTTATAGGCAGCCTACTTGGAGAATGAAGAAAATATTAGATGTAAAGCATGATTATGGCTGCTTTTGAAATGCTACTTGGTAACATGGAGTACGCAGCCTGAGAATAAGTGAAGAGCATCATCAAGGAAGTAATATATACAAAGATAGGGAAAGGAACAGAACAAAAGAAACAGTAGAGCAAAAAGGTCAAGTGCAGAGGGAATAAGAAGTCTCTATTCCAACTCCTAGAAAGTAAGAATACTTCCCAGTGCAGAATGGAAATCACTGTTTCTAAATCCTACTCTTCTGTTCTTATACTCAGTCCTGCTCAAACCTTGCACGGATGATCAAGACAAAGAGAGACAGATAATAGTTTCCAATGGTTGAAAACTACTGACTAAGTTTAAGTCTATCAAACCTCTGATGGGCAGTGCAAGGGTAGAAACTACAATTTCTTAATTTCAATTTTTGTTTTTAGAAAATTTAGAAGCTATGTAAAACATCTACTGTAAGATTCTTATTACTATCAAATCACACATTCAAATGTCAGCAAGTTTCAGAACTAAGAAGTAACTTGCAAAGTTAATTAATGGTCTATCACGTGATTTTTCTGTTACATTCTAGAATTATGTTATCAATTGTTATTTATCTACATATAGACTGGACACTGGTTATATTCATTTAACAGGGTGAACATACATTTAATAATTGATCCAAGTTGGGTTAAAACAAAAAAAAGCAGATGCTTATTTGTGTAGAACTAGGAAGACATGGGCTAAAAGAGGCATGATTAAGATAGTGGAGGATCTTAGTAGTTTGCTTAAGAGATCAGGAGTTTGCTTAAGAAACAGAATCCACTGAATCCTAGAATCCTAGCCTTGTCTGTTCGCTTTCCTCACCTTAGATATTTATAGGCACTGACCCCCTCTGAGTCTTTTTTTTCTCAAGGCTGAACAGCCCTAGATCGCCCAACCTTTCCTCATAAGGAAGGTGCTTCAAGCCAAGCCTTTTATCACCTTTATGGCCCTCCACTGGACTCCTTCCAGGAGATCCCTGTCTTACTTACCTGTTTCACTTTATGTCTTTGCTAAAACAAGCAACCTAATAATAACAGTAACAATGACAACAACAACAATAATTATAATAATAATAACAATAATAAATCAACATAGCAAATGTTGCACTTACCATATATAAGGCTTGGATGCAGTTCTTGCATATACTGGAAATCTCACTTATATCTTGCCTTCACAGGATTTCCAGAATTTTAGAATAAATATGGCAGCATAAACTCAGTTGAAGAATTCAGGAGAAATTTCTGATGCTACAGTAATATTCCCACAAGACTGTCAGGATATCATTATTTTTAATGAATATTCATATTGAACTTCCAGTTCACAAAAGATGCTACCATTATTTCTTGAAAGGTGGTGGGTTTTTAAATATATTATGACACTTTTTTTCCTTTCAAAAGATGTACTTATAAAAAATCTGCATTATTCAGTTTTGATCAGATCCATATGAATACTATATGCATAATTCCACTCTAAAATAGAAGTTTTCCAGTAGTATAAACATATCATTCTGAAGAGTAATTAGATACAGAAAATAAAATATAATCCATGTTGAGAACTTATAGAAGTGCAGATAAACAAGTGCTCATGATGTTTTTCAACAGATGGTTAGAAAAAATCAGAATATCCTTCTAGATTTTTTCTTCTAGGTTCAGAAAAATGTAGAATCAAGAAGGCTTCAGCAGATCAACAATCATCCTTTAAAATAATTTTGTAAACACATAAAAGCATTTTATTCAAACTTAGACACAGTTCCAAAAATCCTTTTTTTCCTCTCTGTAATTATATATACTTGTTTATTTGCTAAAAATCTAACAGTGGATTTTTTTTTTTTTCCCAGTGAATGACATAATATTATTGTTTCTTCTTTGGCTTTGAACTACTATTCAGAATTGTAGCCAGTGTCAACAGCTCCTCTAATTTCAGGTTGGAGGTTTCTTATTCTCTGGTCATCACTCACAGCTATAATTTGAAAATACTTCCCTGTCCTTCAGTGAGTCCTTTTAAAGTACTTCAGGTAAGTGCAGTAAAGGAAGACAGAGTTAGTACAGTTCAACCATAAGTAGTTTTTCATTCTTGTAATACACTTGGGATGAGAGAGCAGAAGATGATAGTGACCCAAGTAGCAATCACTAACTAGCATTAATTTACAGAAGAAAAAAAAATAATAATAATAATAATAATAATAATAATAATAATAATAATAATAAAAGAGAGAGATCAATACAGGAGCTTAACCAGAAAGGTATCTTACACAGACCTTGGAAGTTGGAAATCAATAAATAACAAGATATCCAGTAAACTTGAGAGTAGGAAGAGAGTTGCAGGGATGGTGGTGATACAACTGGATATCTTATATTGTGATGAAGGCTGAGCCTCGGGAAAATCTAAAATAATTCCTTCTTTTATCCATAGGACTTCAGGTTGATTCAGTGATATCAGAATGGATATGAAAGGCAGCAGGACTAAGATTCCATCGGGAACAATAAATCTTGTATGTACTGCTTTTCCAGTTCAACTTCAAGTATCTTCAATTAATGGAGTGTAAGGAGAGGAGAGTCAGTTAATTCCTTTTTATGTCATCAAATCTACTGTCCTGAAAAACAACTGAAAATAGTGTGTAAGCAGCCTTACCTTCATTGTGTCTTCAGATTATAGAAACCAGATTCAGTAACTAAGACAAGGAACATTCCTATGACCTCTAATGCTTCTGCTTAGGTCAGTGTAGGACAGATTTGTACAGGAAGGTTCTGTCCTTCCATCTGCAATATAAAGGAGTTCATTCTTCTCTCAAACAAATTCCATTGTATGTACTTTGATGAAGCAGGTAAAATAAAATTTGTCTATTTTTTCTTCCAGCTCTCTAAGGCAGTGTATTAAAAGGTGTTGCTTCTCCTCACAGACACTGAATCAATTACATGGAATTCTCTATTTTGCTGCTGAGAGGTTACAGATCAGTAGCACTATGCTGTTTACCGATGTCGGAGTATCAAACCCTCATTTCAGAAGTTTTCTGACGACACAGCGTTAGTATATAGATCCCAGAAAGCTGAAATAACTCCGTACTCAGTAAAGTATCACATATGCTTGTCTTTCCAAGTCAAAGAAATAATGTGCGTGCATCTTAAAGCCAAGCAGAAGCTTAGTTACATATGTTTTCTTGGGACAAATCAAATTTCAGTTATTTAAACATGCTTAATAGAATTGTTTCATGTAAAATTCATTTATCATAAACACTACATTTCAAAGCAGTGTGCAAACAGTACAGTGGATATTATTTTTGTAGTGTTATAGTACAGTTATGTAGTCAAAAAATTTAGTTACAAAAAAAGTAGGCAAAATATCAAGAAGGAGAATTTTTTTATATATATATTTCAGTGTCTGCTGAAGTGAAACAGGGAATTTCTTTCAACTTTTATTGTTTTTGGATTAAGGTTCTGCAAAAAGAAGCTCGTTAGCCAAGCAGAATGTGTGATACTGATATACTGATTCAGGTAGGTGCTATCAAGCTATTACAGAATTGCTGTTAATAGAACAGAGAGAAAGTCGTGATCCTGTTTTAACTTTGTTTAAGGACACATGTACCTTGGAATCAGCTACCTATTAGTGTCTGCAAAGATGAAAACATCTCTGTATGTTTATAAATAATATATAAATTAAAAACTTTTTTTTTTTTTTTTTTTTTAAGAGAGAGAAAGTGAATGGCAACTGGAGAGAGGAAGACATTATCAGAAAAAAACACCCAAACATTTATCTCTGATTCTAAGTGTAGATATAGATCCTTAAATTTGTACTTTAAGAACTGTGACCAATGTTTCAAAGTGCCTAAACTCTAGAAATATTTCGGTGATCTTTGGTTAGCTCAGTGTTAACTGGTTCATACCAAAATTAAATGCAAGAAATAAATATCTTTGCTGGGTAACTTATATTACTTGAGTTTAGTATTATCATAAAATTACAGAATCTTCTGAGTTAGAAAGTCATCTTAATCCAACTTCCTTGAAATGAATATGAACAAGTTGCTCAGAGCCTGGGCCAGCCTGATCTTGAATGTCTCCAAGGACAGGTGATCCATCCACCACCTTTCTGGGTGATTTCTTTCAGTGCCTCACCACCTTCATAGTAAAAAAAACTTCTTTATATCTAATGTGAATTTATCCTTTTATATTTTAAAACCACTTCATACATACACATTGAATCAGCTGTACAATTTTCTCTTCAAAGGCCTAATTTGCTTAGGCAATCAACACCATCAGTAAGAACATCTATTGTATAATGCACTAAGATCTACCTGACTTCCTAGTAATCGAGGTGCTGAGACTGTAACTTGTCAACTTAATCAGTGTATATTGATTTTATATTGCTTTTGCCACAGTGTGTTTGGTGTGTTGATTTTAAGGCCACCAGACACTCACTCAGCCTCTCACTCCCCCTCCACAGCAAGCCAGAGAGAGATGGGAAAGCCCATGGGAATATTACCTCAGAAGTACAACAAATTTAACTTAGGGAAAATAAATTTCATTTATTCATCCCATTCCCTGCTCAGCAGGTCTTCCTCACCCCTCCATTTCTGACTCCTTCATCTGTCACAGAGTAGCTCCTCTCCGCTTTCCCTTCCTCCTCACACCTCTCCCTGATCCAGCATACGCTCTTCAGGAGCTGCAGGGTGAGCGTTGCTGGGGGCACATAGCACCTTCTCCATGACCTTCTTACAAGGTGTTCCCACTCTTTTCTGGGATCTTTCTTCTGAGCTCCACTCCCTCTGAGCTGCCTGCTCATTGGCTAATGGGTCCTGTGGGGCAGTAGGAGTGAGTAGCAGTGGACTGGAACTAGTTGTGTCTAGCACCTCAGTTTCATACCACACATCAGCATTATGGCAGGCCTTTCCACCACTGGACACCTGCACTCAGTGCAATACTATTTTGATCAGAAAGGTCAAAATAAAGTTTCAAAAAGGTGTGTTGGGATTGTGTGAACATACAACACGTATATTGATTGAAATTACATTTATGTTTATTAGGAATACCATGTCAGTTCGATTGTTCAGGAAGTGTAGACTCTGTAATAATTGATTCTTACAAAATCAGAATCATTTTAAACAGCCTGAATTTTCAAAGCACTCATTGAACTGTACATAAGCTTTATTTGAGAAGCCCCTTATGCAAAAAGCCACTTTTTCTAGTGGATGAGCACACAAACTTTCTCTCAAAACAGTTTAATTAAAGGTTTATCTTAGTGAAAGTTAAAAGATGTTCAATGAAGTTGTTTTGGAGGTTATTCTTCTTACCAGACAGTGGCATGAAGATGTTGATTGGCCTTTAACTGCGTAGCTTACTGTCGTCATGGTTTTGTGATTTTTGGCTTTCGGTATTCCACATCATAACATCATGTGGGGCACTGGGACTTTAACTGTTAATGCTCAAGTCCTGGGTACCTGCCCTGAAGAGAAGAAGAACTACATTCCCCAGGGGACCTTGCGGTCAGGGAGAGGAGGTTTAACTCCTGGCAAGGTCACTTTAGTTCTCTTTCTCGCCTGCCCTTCGTTGTGGACACTGCTCCCGTCTCCCTGCTGCTCAACTGAACTGCGCATCTCACCTCAGAGTTGTGGTGAGGCCTATGCACCCTTTCGGACATTCTCTCTCTCATTATATTTGATTTATTAGCTTCAATTCTGGTTATATGGTATTATAGTGTGTTATCTTGCATTCCGATAATATACTTAGTAAATTAGTTTGTTTCTCCTCAGATCGGTGCCGCTGTTTTAATTATTTTGGGGTCTCCTGTTTCCTTTTTTTCCGGAGGCGCGGATCTGCAGATCCCTCCGCCCCGCTCATCATGGAACCGGGCCGAACCAGCCCGTAAACAACTGTGAAGATAGTAGGTGGGAGCCTGCTCAGTATCTTTCTTTGTATTCAATTTGCAGTGTCATTAGGGGACATACAGCACCATGTATCTTTAACCTTTCTCAGCCACCAGCCATTTTCTTTCTTCGTGAATTTGCAGGTATTCTCAAAGTATTTGGAGCACATAGTAATGGGAATGTCTGATATCTTTTAATCCAATGGTTGTTTAACCCATAATGAAATCACTTCTCTACATGAATGTTGTTACTAGATGATGTTGCATATTAACAGGAGTAAGAGGTAAAAACATGAGTAAAATGCAAGATATTTCATGATAAAATCAGCAAACACTCCAGACGTAGCAATTACAGCCTAATTATTCTATGGAAACATGAAAATATGCATGAAACATATATATACATGAAACAATTCTATTAAGCATGTTTAAATAACTGAAATTTGATTTGTCCCAAGAAAACATATGTAACTAAGCTTCTGCTTGGCTTTAAGATGCACACACAGTATTTCTTTGGCTTGGAAAGACAAGCATATGTGATACTTTACTGAGTACGGAGTTATTTCAGCTTTCTGGGATCTATATACTAACGCTGTGTCGTCAGAAAACTTCTGAAATGAGGGTTTGATACTCCGACATCAGTAAACAGCATAGTGCTACTGATCTGTAACCTCTCAGCAGCAAAATAGAGAAATCCATGTAATTGATTCAGTGTCTGTGAGGAGAAGCAACACCTTTTAATACACTACAGCAGGCTTACAGCAGGTCAGAAAAAGACTTGTGTAAATACTAAGGACAGAGAAGTAAGCTGCTAAAAAGTAAGCTGCTAATCAGCAGTATTTAACCTGTAGGAAAAAAATTTACTGTGCTTTGACTAATTATGGAAATATTTATAAGGCCCCATCCATACAGAATTCAGAGATTTAAGGTACAAGGTAGTAAGAATCCCAAATGAATTTTTGTCCTTTTCTCAGAGCTGAAGTTAGAAAAGCACTGGACTGGGCTCCCCAGGGAGGTGGTTGAGTCACCATCCCTGGATGTTTTAAAATCCGTTTGGATGCGGTGCTCAGGAACATGATTTAGCAGAGGGTTGTTCGAGTAAAAGTAGTATGGTTAGGTTACGGTTGGATTCGATGATTTTTAAGGTCTTTTCCAACCTGAGTGATTCTATGAGTCTAAGTGAGAAAACGACCTGCCAGAAATCACAAAACATACATAGAAATTGTCTGTAGCTCTGTCAAGGGTTGAAGCCTAGCAAGAAACCTTGTTAATGTCTTTGAACTATTTCTGAAAACCTTCTGAATTCTGCCTCTCCTCCATTCTTTACATAGCTACAATGTATTAGCCAACCATAATGATCTCAAATTTCTTTTTGTACTGTTTTTAATTGCTACAGTTTCCCAGAGCACATTGTGGATAAAACCTAACTAGATGATCCTCACTGTAAGGGGCTACGAGTCCTTTCCATTTTGATTGGAGAAGGTAAAGCCATGGATATATTTAATTTATGATTATCGATTTATGATCAGATATGATACAAACTATGGAACACTTACAAAGCTTTGCTTTCTGTGCTTTGATTGCTTCTGCATTTGCCAAAACTCTCTGTCCTTATTACTCTAGTTGTTCAACTGTAAAACATCAAAAGGATATGATACCGTAGGAGTAGAAATTATCCCACAAACAAAACCAAGTGCACAAACTTGAAGTGCAATTTCTTGCTCAAACCAGAAAGGCCAATAGATTGGTAAAGAGCTTGACACTGTCAACACGTCAACGCTTATAGAGAATGCAAGTAACAAGAGTTTGGGCCCAAAATAGAACAGAACAGAACCTTGCGCTGTATATAATGCATGCCTCTGGGGCCAGGACCACATCCATCAGCCCAGGAAACAGAGCTGCTCTCCTCACCAGTAATAGCAGCCGGAGGAATCACAGAATCACAGAATGGCCAGGGTTGGAAGGGACCTCAAGCTTCATGAATCTCCAAACCCCCTGCCACATGCAGGGCCACTAACCACCACATTTAATACCAGACCAGGCTGCGCAGGGCCCCATCCAACCTGGCCTTGAACACCTCCAGGGATGGACGGGGCATGCACAGCCTCTCTGGAAGAAAGTGGCTTATTTATGCACACTTTTATGCACATTTAGTAGATGAGATGAAATACTTCAGAAGTACCAAAATTGTAACTTTTGCATTATAGACTCTTCCGTTTTTCCAAGAGGCCCTCAGCAAAAGAACAACTTAAGGGGCCTCTGACAAGAGGTCAAACTATCCCTCTTTTGGATGAGGAGGAATGCAAGTGATGCTCCCCTACATTTTTCCTTCCAACTTACCTCTATCCCAGGACAGCAGGTGTCCAGGAATGATGGCCTAGTGCTGAATGAGCAAATGTGAGAATTAGCAATATACGCTTAGCTAGCAACAGTTCTTTAGCCAGTATCTGTATGTTTAGTGGAATGTCGGGAAAATTGTGAGCCTGCAATACTCAGCCAATGGGGAACCAGGGCAGGGAGAGAGAAGTGTTGGCTGATAGGGAATAAAAGATATGAAGGCTGTTCTGATTGTTCTGATGGCTGTAACACCTTTCCCACAATGTAATCTGTCAGCTAGTGGTGGTTTTTAGAGGTAGTAGATCAGTAAGGAACTTCATTTTCAGATTGGCAGGCTTTTCAGGAGCTCCTATCTCCTTAGTTCACTTGACAACTGGTGTCTTTAAAGAACTGGAAACAGCATTTATGTACTATACTGTTGCAGGGACTTCAGAAGCTTGCTTCCTGTGACAAACCTAACTGCAGCTTTTCCATCTTTGAGTGTGTACTGGGGATTATTGCCAAGCCTTGTAGGGGTATGAAAGAACAACAAAGGAATTCCATGAATTGTTATGGGCTGCGGATATATCCAGTTCTGCTTACTAATTTAAAAAAATAAAATTAAATTAAAAAAAAAAAAAGAATTCTATGCTTTGTGGAAAGCAGCATCTTCTCTTGAAATCTTATCTGTCTTAGAAAAAACACCTTTGTTTCTCAGCTTTGGTGCTGTCTTGTTCTTGATATGCTTTGTGAACTAACATGACAATTTTCTAATGACAGCTCTCTCCCACGATCATCCCAGCGAACATCTGCTGCATGCAACACAGGAATCTTCCTGAATTCCATTTCGGTATGTGCAGATTTCCAGAAGAGTGCAATGGAACCAGCAACAGGTTTTGCAAGAATGGGACTTATTTATTTCTTTGATCCGTATTCCAATAATATTATTGTGTAAAGAAGCATGAAGCTTGAATTTTGCCAAGTTTTGAACTTTGAATGGACTTTGGCCTGTTTAAAGAAAGAATGTTCCTGAGCCTTTTCAGCATCACCAATCATCCGGCTTGCCTGGGTGGCATTAGCTGAAGAGTCATTGTCTTGGGCTGAAGATAACATGTCCGTAGTATACATGAGTAACCAAGCTTCTTTGTAATGTATGACTAAAACATAAAATGAGAAAGCATAACACTAGTGGGAATTTGGACCTTGCTTTTGTGAAGTGAATGCATCAGTGTCTGATTCAAGGGAAGCGGTTGCAATTTTGAAGGAGTTCTCCAGGTGTTTGCCAGAGGTTTTTGATGAAATATTGCTCTTTCTGTCTCTGGGGCTATAACCTTGTTTTTCCCTGTTTGTGTTAAAGGCAGATTTACGATTCTCAATCAGTTAATATTGTTTGATCCTTAATTTCAGTTTTATTTAATTTCTTGCCAGAGTAACCTGGCATGTACAAGAATTTATGTCTTCCTACTTGTTTTCTCAGGCCGTATTCAATTAATCCCAAAAAGTAAGCTATTTATTTGTTTGTTTATTGGGATTAGCTGCTTCTGTTGTTACAAAATCATCTACGGGCAGTAAGATGCACCCGCTTGGATATCATCCATGAAAGATAAACTTCTTTATCCTGCTCTCCTAGCTGTAATTTAACCAGTGGAACTGCTAGGGTTGACTTCCCAAATTCTCATCCTTCATTTATGCAAGCAGAAATTGTCCCCTCTTTCTCAGTAATTTACACATTACTTTCATTCCGATGGGGCACAGCTCTCTCTGGGCTCTTCCAGCCCCCCCTTCCCCATTTCTCTCTGAGTGGATCCCTGGATCCTACGGCCCTACTCCAGTGCCATGACACTAACAGCTGCTGTTATTCCCAGTTTACCTCCTCCTCTCCAG
>NW_024885164.1:0-40752 GCF_019232065.1 Centrocercus urophasianus | reverse complement strand
TTCTGTGATTCACACTGTCACTTTAAGTGGTTCATTATCTTCTCCTTACATTGTCAAAGTCACAGGGAAGTTTACTCCAGAGGTCACCTGTCACATCATAAACAACATCATGAACAACATAATACATAATTTGGCACTTGTACCAGCTGCCCTAGACTGTAATATGCATTAGAAATGTTGTAACAGAAAACACTGAAAAAAAAACAAAGTTGCTCTGACCTAACATTTCATTTTTGTTTACTCAAAAAAAAAAGGTTTTGAATTTAATACTGCAGCAGCTACCATTCAAAACCGCTAGAACCCCAACTTGCACAAACTATCTGAAAATAAAACAGATACACATCCCAAGACTGTACATGAACAGTTAGCACTATATAGCAGCTGACAGGACCCCTAAATTTCCTCTAAGCTGCTCCCTTGATCCGTAATCAACGCTGCCCTCACTAAAACGAGGAAACAAAGTCCTCCACTTGCTGAGCTTCCCCTGCAAGTAGGTGCTGCTCTCACTCTTCTGTTAACTCAGCTGTAATCAATAAGTTGATCAAACAAGGTCCTTTCCACCACGGACAACCCTGAACAACACATTCTCTTACGCAAGCTTAACAACCTTTCAACTTAAGCGAGCTAAGTCCCTCTACCGAGCTCTCAGTGTACCAAATTGTGTGCGCTGCACGCTACACAAAGCTGTACTAATACAGACTACTATTTCATTTCCTTCTTTACCATTATTTCCATACCTTACCGGTCACTAAAGCGCTACCGATGATACCAGCAACGAAGCGCTACTCAACAAAAGCTTAAGCACGTGCATTTTATATACATATCTATTTTTCTGTATACATTAGCGCATATATATACATCTATGTGTATATGTATATATACGCATGCAGACACACAAAAATATATATGTATATAATCATATATATGCAGTATTGCTTCAATTAGGCCAGCTCTTAATTCCAAGAAAGCTTCTAGAAAATTTGCGACTTTCAGATATTTACCTCACCTTCAGGAAGAACACGGCGAAGGCCTCTCGAATCGAATTCGTCATCTCTACTTGTAATGACTTCTGGTGAGAAAAATGTCTTCAAAACGCCAAGTAGTATGCAGCGATCCCAGCTGTCAGTGACTCTGCCGACATACTTACGTTCCCTGGTCGTGTAGCAAAAAACATTGTAGGGCACCTCCTAGAGAAAAAAACAAAAAACACAAAGCATTCAGCCACAACCTGTAACTTAACCCGACAGCCACGTTACTATTGCTATCATCTACTTTAAAGTCAACCAGCGTTCTCTAAAAACCTTAACAAACCACTATTTACAACTGATGGTTCCCTCTTAAAGCGTAGATCTCCTGATCTGCGACTGCTTCGGTACTTAGCCTGATCTCTATACTTAACATTTCACTATTTATACTACGCTTGAGCTACTTTTCCTCTTATGTAACACCACTTATTCTTTAGAACAATAATACAGAAAAAAAAAAAAAAAAAAAAAACCTACATTGTCACAAAGCAACCTCGCGCATCATCTGCGCGACACCTATGAAGCTTACGTTGGCTTTGTTTGCAATTGAAAACATTTCGGCAAAATATTACATCTCGTTTAAAACAACTGTGCTGTAACAGATAAACAATGGCAAATATTTTCTGGTCAAATAAGCTGATGCACAGAAATCTAATCCAGAAAACCCAGCTTTCTGAGCCTTGATAAAAACAGCCAGAACCGGGAAGGGCATTTATGTAATAACGCTACAAATTCCATTGGCCCTCACGATTCAACAGAGCAACCGCTTAAAGCCCGTGCGACAACAACACTGCAGATTCGCAATGGCAAATAGCGTGCTTTTCAATTCATTTCTTTTCAAGTCACGTATCATCAAAGCCACGCTAAGAAGCCACTGCTGAAGTATGAGACGAGCAGAAAACAAAAAACGCTTCCTTTTCTGCTACCGATAATCAAAAGCAGTTTGAGCGCAATACAGAACAACTATTTAACTTGCAACCTTTTTTCCCCAGAGCTAACTTAGGTAGTCACCGTCTTCCTTAACCCCTTCGCAAAGTAAGGCAGCCGCCGCATTACTAACCGGTTTTTTTGCAGCTGTTTTAAAAATTAGGGTCAGGTACGTGATCCTTCAGATGTGAACGAAGTCTGTTCGCCCGTAAACCCTTCGGCGCTTCGTTCATCATCTTCACTCCGTACTGAAGAACGGACGCCGGCAACGTGGCAGACGGGCAGCTGGTCAGCCAGATTCTGAAATCCCAATGTGCTGCCTCTGGGTTAAGCCCCTACAATAAATGCGTATGAAAACAACTGGAACAAGTGACAGACCAACACGCATCTCCTCTGTTATTATTTATGCAACTTTTTTTCAGCAAATTGGAAACTATTCCAGTTGGATGTATGAATTTCTGAAAGTCTCACAAGTAACGATTATGAGATTCAAACTTAAAACAGTTCTCGTTTCCCTGGATGCCAGAGCGCTTTTATTCCTGGCTGCGGAATACCAAACTGAAATTTTTGCTCTTTGTGTAACACGTGAACGAAAACGAGGTGCCCCGTGTGCACCTCAACGGCAACGGCATGTGTACTTTGCATATTTACTGTCGTATAGCTCTTCTCACGAAAGCTACAATGATAATACCTACCCATCAAAAACGCATTAAGAACTCTAGCAAATGGTAAGCAAGAACTGTACTCTGATAATTTTTTGCAAACCTGCAGCGACAGACGCGCACAAAAGCTCTCGGCCTGAGGAGGCGGCTGTAGTGCTCGATTTAACGTTTCAGAAATAGGCCGCTTCCGCCCCGTTTGCGGACGCTTTCTACTGCGGAGGCCAGAAAGACAAAGACAGAACCGACGTGGCGACTTCAAGCAATTAATGAGAATTGCCATCGATCGTAGTGAACTGCCTACGAGCCTCAAACGTATACTTTCAAAAGCGTACTGCAAATATTAGTTATTTTTACCTCACGCGCTCCTTCCGGCGTGGGCATACGGGAGCTCCCCAAACAGCAGTTAGGCAGAACTATCCATGCTCCTTCCTTTGCTGCTGCTCAACGGCTAAGAACGCTGGTGGTCGCAGGCGAGCAGTGCAAGAAATCTATCTCCAGGAAATCTAGGAGCTTCAGAATAACAACCCTCTTTTACAAAAGTACTGATTTCTACTGCTAGGATTTTTGCTAGTTTGTTTGCTTTAAATAACATTATAGTCAAAACAAGTAAGAATGCACGTAACTAATTTTTAAGTGCAAACGCCGCCCGTGATCTTAAGATGCTATGTTACTAAACTGCCTGACAGTTAATGCTTCCCCTTAAGGAGAACCACAAGATCCCTTTTAACGTGTTCTGAGGCACCTAAAAAAGGTTTTCTGAGCTTGCTTTGGCATTTCAATTTCTACTCCATTTGCTATTTATACAAAAACGCGAAGACACACGGAAATGCATTGTTTACCTTAAAAAAAAAAAAACGGGAGATATTACAATACCTGATCATCAGCAAACTTAATGAGCGCTGCCTTGGGGTCATCATCGTGAGAACATACGATATCAGGAGTGTGCAAGAGTGGCAGTCAGAAAACGCTCTCCACAAATCTAATGGAGGTGGCTTGATAAACAGATGGCACGGGTTGCGAATGATGAATTACTGTGCCATTGGTATTCCCTAAAAAAAGAAGCAATAAAATCTGAACTTCCTATTGATATGCAAGTGTTCCTATGCTGCTTTGAACAGCTTACTATAAGGCACGAGGAGAGCACCGCTACTCAGAAAATGAAGCACCGATTTAGTCCCAGGAAAATGGCTTAGAATGGATGAAGCGAAACCAGAACAGTCTTGTAATAAAACCGTGCCCTACAACGGCTAAAATAAGTGATCCACCATACCGTTTCTATTCTGCACCTGAACAAAGTAACATGCGGACGTAAGAACCTGCAAATCCGCCCGCGTGCGTGGTATTTGTATCGCGAAAAGCATTTCACCTTTCTAATACCTTAATTGAACTAGTTTCAGGAGTCGTAATATCTTGGTTTTACGAACTGCACCAAAGGACAATATCATACCTTTTTAATTTATTACTGAGAACCAAAGGACAATATCGTACCTTTTTAATTTATCACTGAGAAATAAGCACAGTACCTTAACTCAAATGCAAAACCGTTTCTAAGAAAACAATTTGAAACTTCAGCATCTATGAACATCTACAAATACATTTCTCTTTGAAATCGCCATTTGTTTCTTTTCTCTTAACTAATAAACCTTAAAACACACAGGATATTGCATAATTAAAAATCCGCTATTACAAAGATCCAACAACATCAACAAACACAATATAAAATATTAACCCCTAAATATGAAATTCTAGTAATTCAAAACATTTCAAAAACACCAGTACTGCTTCAACTGCTTTTGTCGCACCCTGTGTGGCTTTACTAATTTCTATATAACCTCTACACAAAACTATTGAATTTCTATAAGCTTTTCACTTACATTTTCAACATCACAATTAAAAAAGCAATACAAAAATAATTGTAATCATATGTTATAAACATCATTTCTTTCAATTAATAAATATACAGTATAAAACATTACATACCTGAAACAAGAGAAGACTTGTTTCCCACTCTTCACGCTCCTACTCTCACCCATGTGTTCTCACTTACTTTAAAGCCGCTCTGCTTCACAGGTGTAGCGTGTTACCGATTAGGAAAATACCTTAAATTGGAGACCTGGGAAGACAGGAGCTCTGACATACGCTCCCTACAGCCTGCGCAGATGGAGACGCTTCTGGAAGAGCTCCTTTCAGCTTCAAAACTTCTGAGTGAGTTTAAAGAGATGTACGATTATGAAAATCGCTTAAAAACCTTTGCTAACTGGCCTTTTGTGAAGAACTGCAAGTGCTCTCCAGAGAATGTGAGTCTGATAAAGGATGCTTTAACCTTGTCCTGCTTTTAGTACGCTGTGAAAATGAAGTTCCTCGTGTTAGTATGCTTATGTTCAAGAGGTGTTGTGAGCCTCTGCTTAACCTGAGATGATAAGCTGGGTGGTCCGATTTGTCTGTACTCTGAGATACTGCAGCCGAATGATTACAAGCTTATGTGTTTAGTTTGCTGATCTACCTACAATTTTTTATATTCCAAAGTTATGGTTACTTTTTGTATTATGTTGTGTGTCTACTTGCAGGTTGTCTTTTTGGAAAGAAGCTTAGAAGACTGTTCTACTTCATCTAGCAGGAAGGATGAAGTAGCGGAATGATTGCTACGTGAATCTAATATCAAAAAATAAAATCATCTTAATTTTAGTAAACTTAATGCTTTAATGCTTACGTCCTCGCAAGCTTCGATTTCAGAGTTGTAAACAGGAGACCGAACTTCTGTTTTGGCGCAAGTATCAAACAACTGGGTTAAATCTCAGCTAAACCGCGCTAAGGGAATTGTCTAAGAGGGGAATCTTGATAACTGAAACCAATTTCTTTTTCAGTTTTCTTACCAGATGCTGTTCTAAACTGACAGTGAAGTACAGCACTCAACTCAGGCAGCTTATACGTAAGGGTTTTCTGTGGCAGTAGCCTCGTGCTAAATTTTTTTTTCCAGGATTAAAAAAAAAAAAATTGTTCTTAGCTAGAGCACACTAGCTGAGCTAGTGCACAGATAGAGGAATGCATCTGTAGATGAGCTAGCTAATCTCTGAAATACCAAAGGTACTCAGGTAGCCTGCCAACGAACAACTGTGTAGAAACCTGCTCCCTACGCCTGATCATTCCTTGTTCCTTTACTAATTACGTATCCACTTGCAGCTCTCGCTCTTAAAACTTTTTTTCAGCTGGATCTGCGTGGACAGATATGGCAGGGAAAGACATTACCAAAAGTTCTTTGCGATGGTTAGATGCGAGCACGAGCCGCGTGTTGAATGAAGTTCTAAACTTCTGAACTATCTCTTGCAGATGGCAAAGGCGGGCTTTATCCACTGCCAAAGTGCAAATGAACCGGATGTGGCAAAATGTTTCTTCTGCTTGATAGAACTGGAGGGCTGGGAACCTAATTATGACCCGTGGTAAGCGCAGGCTTAACCATGTTAAATATTTCTTTAAATCTCCTTGACAACGCCCCCTTATTTATTACAAAATTAATAAGTTTTCTAGCATTTCACTAAACTGAAGCCTACCAAAAGTTTATCCTATCTCAAACCTTGACGCACGTGATAATTATACTTTCTATGGCTTTTCATTTCTCCTTTTGCATCCTAAGAGAACGTTTTTGATTTACCAAGCGGAAAATAATTTCTACCAATGCTGTGAAGTCAGCCTAGATCTTGCCTCGCACTGTTTCTTGCTCAACTGGTTTTTATCTAATATAGGTTGAATTATCTTTCAGATGTTATCTGCTAAATGCCTCCCTGCCCATACACAGAAATACTGAAGAAAACTGTCTGCTTTTTACGCGTCTTGAAGTGCAATTTTCTTGGCTTTAATAACCGATCTTGTTCTGGGCTCACACTGCAGGGAAGAACATGCCAAACGTCGTAGCTGTGGATTTTTATCTCTTACTAAGCGGTTTGATGAACTGACAATGGAGGAGTACTACATGCTGGAAATGATGCGGCTAAGAACCTTCCTTGTAAGTGTTAACTAAGTAGTCTTAAAATGTAAAGCTGAACTACTTAAAAACAAACAAACAAAAACAAAACACAAAAAAAAAACCGCAACTCTTTCCTTTCTGAAGACGGTTGAATGCTAGGGAAGAAATGATGGCGTAATGCCAGAAAAGGACTAACTTGGAATTGACAATTAAAGTGCCTTACTTGCTAAGTAACCTGCACCTCTAGCCCTTCCAAACCTAGTTTACTGTCTAGCTTCTGGAAGAAAACTTAGTTTAGTTCAGATTGTTCACCCAACAACTCATTACAGTAGAAAAATGAACTTCGGTGCGGGATAGTCGTTCCCAGAAACTACAATTAGCAGCTCTATCTTTTCTCAGAGGGAAGACACCTGACAAAATAAGACTTGGTCAGGCTGCCGCTTTCTGTCTATAGCTTTATACAGAATCTCTGTGCAATTACACTACCGGACTTTAAAGCTTCTTCCGAATGAGTCACGGTTCTTGAGTTCTGATCGTCCCTACGGTATTTGTGCGGGCCGTGCTGCTGACGTATACTGAAGCACATGTATCTGAGCATTTTTAATTAATGGCTTTTGATATGCCCTCTCTTAATTCTATGGATAATAATAGAGAACGAAGTGAGCCGAACTCTCTGATGGGCAGTGCTAACTGTGCCCCTTATTCGTCGTCTAAGATCTTTGTGGCTTTGCGCAATAGATCTTTATTTTGCTTATAGGGTCTCCTACTGAAAACATATCTGGTGGCTGTCAAGATTACAATGAGAATACATAGAGCTCAAATAGCTAAAAATAGGAGCAATCTGCTTTATTGGAAGCGGTATGATACCTCAGAAGCTGGGCAAATTGTAAAAAGTTATTACCTAAAGTAAAACTAAATTCAACACTCTCTCCGCGATGCGATTTAAAGTGTAGCTAAACAACGGGCTTGCAACTTACAAGTTTGCTAAATCTATTAAAAAAAATAAAAATTAAAATCACTGAACTGCACCCCACTGGCGAGGCTGGTGGAAAAGTTTCTGAATTGATGGTGACGTGTGTACGAATCACCTGATGGACTATTGTGCGCCATTCAGACAGTGGTACTGCTCATAGAAAGCATACTTCTAAGCTAAGATCGGTAGCGCATAAATGACCTCTTGAGGATCTAAGTTCTGAACCCCTCTGAATTGGATAGTTAAGTTACTCATCTGAAAATCTCAATCTTTTGCTTTCCTTTAAGTGCAAAACCGGCAGAAGCGTAATAAACGCCTTTGAAGAAGAAGTTGCTGCAACTAGGAAGCGTCTCTTAGATAACTTTGTCTCCAAACATCGATATACGCCGTGGCCACCGGCGCCCACCCAAGCCGATCTGACTTGCCAACCTTCTGAAAGCTCATATGACGAGTCCAGAAGTTGAATATGACTCTGACATTTTTTTCTCTTAATATGGTAAAAATAATTTTATTCTGGTACAAATACTAATATTAAGCTAAACAGCAGTTTGAGGAAGCGTGGAGAATTTCTTAATAGGCTCTCTAGAGCAGAAGTAGCAACCGATTTATTTCTCTCTTTTGCAAAATGTTTTCTCAGGACTAGGCATGGGCTAATGCTAGTCCGGATAACCTGTGAATGTATGATAAATACGTAAGTGAATGCTTTTATTTTGCTTTTCGTGGGCTGACTTTTGAATAAAGATGACTAATGGTGAGTACCCGTTGTGATCTACGTCTTATTCGAGTCTTTGAGCCAGACGCTCGTAGCGGTCCTGAATCAAAATACTTTCTGTAGAACAAAATGGATGTGGGTGTCTGCAGTAATTACTACTTAACAGTCTATGCTACTGTTAAATTATCTTCCTACACCAGTCCAATTGACCTTGGATAGCGATGCGAAAAACTTATGCAAGCCAAGTCGTCAGACATAATAAAAAGGGAAAGTCACTAGTCTCATAAGATGATCTTGAGCTAGAAATGCTCAGGAGATTTTGGTGTATGCAGTGAAACGTAAAAGAAAAAACAAAACTCAAGGCCTATCCTTCCATGTTAATAAGTCTGCTCATTACACTTTTCTGGGAGGAGACGTGGCTAGCTTCTTGACTAACCAAAGGTATATTCCGTGTCCTATTGTTACCTATGTAAAATCTAGGGTAAAGAAGGAGAAGAGGGTACATTTGGAACAACAGCATTTACCTTACTGTGACTTCTACCTGGTGAACAGACTACCTCAGCGTGAACTTTCACAGTCTTACCACATCCGTTTCTCTCCTCCGTCTCACTGTGAGTACTGAGCAAGCGTACGCGTGGCGCTTAGCTGCCAGCTGGAGCTAAACCGCAGCAACTCAGTTGAAATGCATATTTGCAAATGTTTTTTGTTTCTAAAATACACATGGTTTTGTTTCTTTGAACAAGGCACTAGCCTCGTACGTACCTTCTCAGGTCTCAGCCAGCGAATGATGAGCATCCTTTGGAATTCGCCCAACTTTGCTTGCCACTCTGCAGGAAAATCCTTGTGCTGAGCATCCTATAAACATAAATATTTCATTTTTCTCTAAAGCGTTTGTGAATTACATGAATTGTTGATTATCTTAACTCGATACATCAATTCACGATGTACTGCTTAAAAATCTGCGGGAATAGGACTTTTTTTTTTTTTTTTTTTAAGGAAAAAAATTAAATGAGGGAAAATAACATAAAGTATTTCTAGCATCTACTGTAGCAGAGAAGCCACTCACTTTCAGGTATTTAAAATGTAACTACCCCAGTTCCTCTCTTCTCTAGGAAGAAAGCAGGTGAGAGATGAGGTACAGGAAATGCTACGCTATTATATGACAATTGGTATTTATGCCAGATCCGAGTGAAATTGAACAGAAAAACCGAGTCAAAGAATGCCCCGGAACTCATTTTGTAAGCAGATTATGAATATTCCAGCTACGTGACAGCAGTTACTACGCTGGAATAACAATGAGCGCGTGGTGTATGTTAACTTACTCCAGTACAACGCTAGCTGGCCACTGGTGTTATGGCTGCACCGGGCAACTTAGGCTAGCGTGTAAAGGGCCAGGCACAGAGGCGTGCGGGTGGACTAAAGGTTCCGAGCAACTTTGATTTAGCAAATCCATTTGCAATGGAGCTTGCGTTCCTCTAAGGGCCTGCACTCTGAACCTCTCCATGATTTCTTAGCACTTAGTGCAGCATTCTAGATTCTAATCTTAATTTTCAATTAATATATGGTGGAAATAGGTATGTCACGGTGAAAACACTAACGACTCTTTAAGAGCACAGCTAAAAAAGTGCTAGTTCGGTATCGCTCAGAAAATTAAGAAATGCTAATGAGCGAAGGTTGCACCGAAGATTGTGATGAGTTGCGCTACTGCCAAAAACTGTTTGCTTCTCCACGAGAAGCAGAGATGCAGCAGTAAGCTTCGAGGTTAAGTGGGCCGGCTGGCTGGGGGAAACCAAGTTTCGGTCCCTGCTCTAAGATACAGAGCTTAACTTTAGTCAAAATACACAAAACTCTTGGAGCAGGGAGCTCAAGTCAGGTCTTCTCTGCTTTTGGAAGAAACCTGAGTTGCAAGAGTAGGAGAAGCAAACGTCAAATAATTCTGATGATCTTGAGACAGCTATATTCATCGTACTGTTATTTATGACGAGGGTGCGTGAAGTCATTTTGCACCCTCTTTCTCCTCCTTCATAGACGGAACTGCGCTTTGCCGAGTTGTGCGTTGCTGGGGATAAACCGTACTGGTGAAAAAGATGGCCTCTACCAGAGAAAAATGCTTACTGAGACCTGTTAACTAGCACTTCTCAACATTCCAGTGCTTTCACAGGAAAGTATTATTGTTGAAGCTGAATGCCGAAAGAAAATGCTTTTATAACGAGTAAGAGGCCTAACGCCTCTTCCAGATCAAGATGGTGACAGGCAATGTATATACCGTTCAGGATTCAGTAATGGTGGTCCTAGTTGTGGTGTTACTAATTGTTTAGATTTTTTTTTTTAATCATTTAACTGATGACCTGACAGTGTAGATCTTATTTTTTTGAATGATGTTTAACTGAAGAAATTTCTGTTTATTTCAGTTAGGCTCTTCGAATGCGGTTAGTGGTCAATACGTGGACCCTGATTCATTTCTTCTGCAAGTCAGCACCTTTACTTTAAAATGGTGTAATCTTAGTGTAGATAATGAAATAGTCTCCTCTCCCTCTGTTTCAAAGCCTGTAATTTCCATGTTCGGTTTCTCAATGGCTAGTGTTGGAAGATGAACTGAAGATCTCAACTTATCGTATAAGTTATGTAAATACTTAAGGCAAGCTTAATTTCTGCTATTTGCCAATTTCCTGCTATCTGGACAACTGAAGGAGCCGTAGTTTTTAATGGTAGTTTTTAAAATAGTTGGATCAGGAATTGTGTGTACAGTGAGAGCTTGGTGTAACTAAAAGCAGAAGAGAAGCGGTATGGTAAAACAAGCGCCAAGAAAAGTTGAGAGTAAGATAAGGCAAGTGCCTAAAAGTGGAGTGTAAGTCATCTACAGGGGCTCAATTTTGAGCGAACAGTAGTGAAAATGTTCAAAAGAAATCATTCGTGCCTATCTGTCACTCTGGAATAGGACGCAGGTCTCCTGAATCCCACTTGAGTATTTCTAAAACGTTACGGTTGTTTTTGTCGCCATCGTTTTTTAAATTTACCCAAAAAAGCTGAATGCCTATATGATGGTACAAAAAGGCATCCTCAAAGCCTGGTGAACAAATGGACCTACCGATAAGGCAACAGTGGCTGACACGAATTTAGCTGATTTCACTGTCGCCTTACTCCTACAGGTTTTGCCTTCTTTTACTCCAGCCCAATTCAAATTGTCACCTGCTATTCAGTAGCCACCTGACAAACTGGCAGTAATCTGCCCCTCCACACCGTTTGCTTAAATTTTTACTTTCACATATGCGGAAACCAACCCTGTAAAATGACAATATTCCATTTTCAAACAATAAATGTATTTGATGCGTTAATTAGCTTATGGAAGAAAGCAATTGGGAAGGTTAACGTACCAAGCTGTCGTACACGGTTTTCCATCTGTCTTTAAGTTGCGTAAAATCCTTACGAATGTTTGCGAAGCACGGCAAGTCTTCTAGCCGACAGATTTCATCCTATCCTGTCCAAGCCTCTGTCACCGGTCAACAGGAATTTCCACTCGTCCTCGTTAATCTGTGGTAAAAACGCTGCTCTCAGAACTCACTAAATAAAATTTGATAGCTTTAATATGCTCTATAGGAAATCACCATGCTTATGGAATTTCTTAGACTCGTTGAAAAAGATCCCTACCCGAAACAATTAGTGTCTGATTTTCAGTTAACAATGAATTTGAGGAACTGGAAAACTTAACATAAAAGCTGATTTTAAGAGGATTTAAATTTGCGTTTGAAAAATTGGAAAGGAAATTGAAAAATTGGAGGAATGAGCAGTTTAAGACAACTTGAGATTTGTTCTTAATTCCCAACATTTTGAAGCAGAAAAAGCAAATAAACCCAAAGCCCATCCTGGAAATACTTCCTGGGACAACAAAGTTTGAAAACTATTTACTATAATGCGAGTCCAACTATGGGTCTATTACCTGTCTCCTTCTTTTTTCTCAAAACTTTGACGGCTTGAATTTTGTAAATGCAAGCAGCTTGTCCATAGCTGTGTCAGCTCTTGAAAGTATTCATTCTAAGGCTTCCGTGATACTGTGAAACCACTGAGCAGTATTAAGAAGTACTGCTTTGTGGATATTGAGGTTGAAGTGAGTATATTTCATTGTGAATTAAAAAAAAAAAAAGAAAAAAATCCTAGTAAAAAAATATTTTGTAAAGAATTACTAAAAACAAAATTCACGTTTGCTTTCAGCAATTCCTTGTAAAAAAATTAACAACATTTAACGCTTTAAGTGAAAATGACTTATTTCTTAAATTGCCTCTCACAATTCATTTTTATACGCTTTTAGAATTCGGAATATGTTAGAGTAAAATTTTGTAAAACCTTTACCTTAAGAATAGTATAGGGCAGACTTAAGTTTTAATAACATCCAGAAAAGTTATTATCATTTTGTACGGTTTTGCCACACCCGCTTGCGACAAATTTATTTTATTCTAGAGAATCTTTTTCGCTTCTCGTGATTGCTTATTAAACTCAAACAACAAAATTCTGGATTAAATATTACTATTATGTATACGCTTATTTTCCTATTTTATCCTTTCGCTTCTTACGGCTGGTTGTTCGAGCGTGAGGATTATTTTTAATTACTTACCATTTTGTCGTATTTCAGGAGATTCACAGTTAGACAAAAAGAGAAGAGCAGCTTGTCCAGTGTGTGTCCACTGTCACCCAGTGAGCAACAGACATTGATGTAAAAAGAGTAAATGAAATGATCCTTAAGAATCTTCGACCTACAGTTGTCAGGAAAAGAACCATTCTTCCATTAATATCATGCTTAAGACCTGTGCATTTTTGAAACCTAATACAAATAAATTAGATCCCCTTACTTGTAAGAAACTCTCTGGTCAATTAGCCTCAAAAGAATCATTAAATCGGGGTACTGATTTTTGACCAAAATAACAAAAACCAAAATTATGACTCCCCGACACATTTTGCCAAAAAAACGAGTGGTCTCCTTTTGGAGTGGTGAAAAGAACAACGATCTTAAGATTCATTATGAACACAAATACCACGGCTCAAATCCAAACCGCTGACTTTTGATCACCTTCTGTAATCCATTTCCTATTCTACAGATGCTATAATTACAAATATATGAAAAACTTAAGACTGTTAATTATTTTCTTTAAATAAAATAAAGAAGGAATCCATCTATGCAGTTTTGTCAGTCATAGTTTCAAAAAGAATTACATTAGAACAGCCAAAAAGAAATGAAAAACCTATACAGATGGTTAGAAACCGAGCATCTGCATTCATATAGTTATGTCAAACACAGAAAGAATGAAGAAAAATATAAAAATCTCAGAGCGTGCAGTAGCAAATACCACCTGATTATTGGAGATGACCCAAGAAAAAAATCCCATGTGAATTATTAACTGACAGAATTTTCTGTGCCTTGGCAGGTCTGCCTTTTTACGTCTTTGATGGGGGAATGCACACTGTCAGCTGGAATTCCGGTCCCGCATCTTCCGATTTCTGCTAGCACAAAGTTTCTGTTTCAAATAAACTAAGTAAAAAACTTTTGTCTTATCGCTTGCTGACTTTGATTTAGGAACATAGGTGCGTGTGGCTGCTTTTTTGAGACAAGAGCACATAAAATTTAAAGTCCAAGAGATAGGTGTATAGAACGCAGACTGTCTTTTGGGAGAAGGACAAGTTGAACGTAGTTTCAAATATGATAACAAAATATTTAGTCTGACTTGAATGCTTAGCGTTTTTTATAAAAATGGGTATGCTAACATTGAACTATACAGACCTTGACTAAATTCTAATGAAAAAATAACCTTTGTAACTCAGTGCACCATTAAAACAAATGCTTTTACGTTAAGCGCTACCTTACCAGGAACCGTACCTTACTTCTACTTAGATGAAATACGGACTGTCACAGATAATTCAGAAATTGTAATCTGTAACACCAACTGTTTTTTCTGAAGTAGTTTCCCCTGTCTTTCATTCACTGAATGACCACGGAAGTAGCTCAGCTAGGAAAGCAAAGCTCCGTGCATTTAATCCACAGATCTGGAGAAGCCAAAATATAATTTATTAATTGAATTGATGGAATACTGAAAAGATCTCTTAAGAAAATCTCAGTGTAGATAATTCACTTAAGTATTATATTTTGAAAAATCCTACTGCAACCTTAATCAGCCACACTTAAAATAAATTCAGGGCTTGCTTTATTAGATCATTGAAGATTGCAGTTTCTCCAGTTCTCGTGAAGAAAAAATGGAAGAGGGAGGGACGACCAGCATACAAAACTGTAATCAAACAGTCCAACATTTGCTGGGTTGATAACTACTGCTTTTCCTACTCTACAGCCTAGGGCCCCGGACGCAAGACTTCATTCTCTTTTACCAGTTGCGTGAATGTTTCTTATCTGCTTTGGGAAGGCGTACAAAGTCAATGCATTAAACACAAAATTAAGGTGAGTGGACCATTTTAATCGCTCTGCTGCTTTGCAATTTCACACGTGGCTACAGTTATAATTACTAAATGAAATAGCTAAATATGATGCACTTGTATTATATCATGCCATTTCGTCTCTATGAAGAAATTGTCTTCCAGAAAAATATCCGGCAGATATATACAAGGAATGTTTCAGAACGTGGCGCTTTGCAGGACACGCTTCGCAGAAATGGCAGTAACTTTTCTAGACTAACCGAAAATGTCACCAATTACATATGGCAAATTATCCTTCTTACCTTGTTTGTAAATCTTCTGATTTCTCTGAGTTATCTATAGACACGGTGAAAAGGCTAATAAACCACATGAGAGAGTACTGATACATCGGCTCAATATTGGCTAGATTGGTGATAGAAAAAAATAAAATTGATGAATGGACAGCAATAGGACGATAGCCCACACGAGTGGCATCAATCTTCTTTTCTGTTTCTTCAGCTACAGCTTGCTTTTCAGAAATCTTGTTAGCCAGAACCTTGGAAGAAGACAATATCTTAATAGCAGTTTCATCCTCAAAAATATTTCCTTCAAAAGCCGAAGGAACTTCTAAAACCTTGTCTTCTATTTCTTTTAGTTGCCTATGGTAAAATACAATTTTTTTTTGCTTATTAAATTTGGCAATTTTCTGCTAGTTTTACAGAAGAAGGTTACACGAAGATTCTTGCCACGGTATGCAACTTACATAAGAAAAATTTTTGTATCTGTTATTAAGGGTTGGCTTAAATTTCAGAAAAATTAAGCTAATTTCAGACTCCAAATAAACATTGCAAAGGGAGAACGTGTCGCAACATTTTGAATGCTACACGTTTCATGCTTTGATCTGCGGGCAAAGATCCCTTCCAGATGTGCAGTAATAGCAAATATAATGCACAGTGGGAAATAAAACCACTGTAAAACATCAACGTTTGTGAGGACAGCAAATCATGTTGATAACAACTTGAAAGGGACATGTAAAGACAGGAGACAGGATCAGGAGTTTGCTCTACGATGACACATCCCCCTAGCTTCTTCAATATTTTATTACAATCCCACAGATAGCAAACTGTGTCTGTGACAAAAAGCCATAAACGGTACGAGTACGAGAAAGACCGTGCGTTCTGATCGGTCTAAAAGCTAAACGAGCCAAGTCTGGGCTCTCAAAAATCATGCTCTTGAATTTCCAGTTAAATCAGACCTAAATAATAGAACAATTAAAAAATGCCTCTGAAAAGTATTTCCAATGATTTTGATTTTCCTAAACTGCAATCTGCTTCTGTCCCTAGCAAGGGAAATTATCTTCATACCTTTTATTTGCAGCCCCTTGAAGGATGAGGGCTTGTTTTTCTCCTTCGAAATCTGGTCTTTCTCTTGCAACTACTATTCCAAGAAGCTGATCTTGCATTCCTTCTGAAGTTATCATGAAATTCAATAGCGTTACCTGTTAGAAGGAAGATGTTTTGAGAATTGATCATATAGAATTAAAATGCTTCCTCATTTACAGGATGAGGACTGCATAACGACGCGTTATACGAAAATTGGATGGTAAATGAATAGCAGATGAGAGTTTAAGATCGTGTACCGGAAAGTTAGCGCTTGAAATTACACTGAAACTCCAATGCTTCAAGTGACCGGTTCACGTAACGTAAATGAACGCTTGCACACAAAAAAAAAGGATCTTCCCTTTTGATACCTTTAGCCTTCAAGTAGCTTTTTCAGAGAGATTTATACGAATGGAAGATTCAAATTAATGCACAAGTTCTGTAAATACACTGGTTCATGTTTGTTCTCCAGATCTGTTCAATCTGAACGTCCCACTGCAGAAGGGATGCCGACACAGTATTTTAGAAAAATACAAATACAGATCGCTTTGTAGAATTTTAAAAAACTTCTTACTACTTCATAATCAGTCTTTGCAATTTTTATCAAGTAAGTGGAAACACAGATGCTGGAGTTAACTTTTAGTTGACGCTGCTCCAGCAATATACACTTTCCCCCCCTTAATTGTCCTGTTCTCATGTAGTTTGTAGTTTTCTCTTAAGAAAATCAGTAATTAAAAAAAAAAAAAAAAGACGTTTTAAAAACTTGGTCGCTAAAAGAATTTCTGTACCATAACATATTTATAACTGACTCAATAAATGATGTGCTCCGGCTGAAAAAGCAAAAAACATATAATGTTTTGTATGAAAAAGGTAAAAAATACATTACCAGTAGAGAATGGAAAATCCTTGATGTGCGTAATTCAAAACCAAGAAAATCAACTCACTGATTAAAGTCTCTGCTTGAAGGAACTATCCTGTAAGACTATAGGTTCTCTCTGGGCTTTTTTGGTAGGTACGGATGATCATTAGCTTGTATTTCCAAAAAACGTTCACCTGAACCTCGGGATTAGCGACGACACAAAATACCCGTACAGTCAATTTGTCTTAATCTTCATGCACTATTAGTATGAAAAGTTGTCAATTCTTTTTTCTATGAGCTTCGCTTGCCAAGTTAGTAGAGATAGTATTCTCATTTTCTTAAAATACAACATTAATAGGTATTCCTTACACCACACCTCATTTGGGGCTCTTTCACTGCTTTTTTTAAACGGGAATTTTGAGATAAAGTTCAGTTGTACGTGACTCTAAGAATCATGATCTTCACAAGCATCACGGCCTACTTTCTTCCCCCATCTTCTCTAGAATTTTAATACTGGTAAACCAATGCATAACGTATAGAGGGATCTAAATATACAGTTTATATAGATCTAAAGGTTAGAAGCAGCAGGAACATTTCAGAAGCTCCATTTCTCTTCTTCAAAGCAAAAAGTTTGCTACGAGCAGCTCTGAGGTAATTTTCGATCGGAGCGGCTACGCTCTGAAAAGTTGGCTGGCTCGGATACCTGAGTCTTTGAGGACTAAGCGCAAACGTTAAAATCTGCATTCTTCCTTATCCTCGGAGGGCCGTAATGATGTTTTTAACGCACGTGAATAGACAGCATTCCTAGAGCTGAAAATCATGAGGTTTTTTAGTGCTTTTTGAATTACACAATTTCTAATAAATAATCTTACAAATGGAGGAAAGATACTCTGGATGACTAATAACTGCAAATATATCTCTGTACTGCAAATACGTTTTATGTGTGTCTTCGAAGGCTTCGCTATATAAGACATCAGAATTCATTACGATCATTTCTATGAAATACGATAGCCCTATCAATAACTATTTTCTCTGGACTCTTTTTCCATTAGCTACCTCCAGAGCGACCTTCAGGATAATCACAGGGAAGGGTGTTACAATTACGTTCAGACAAGGTTACTTAGACATTAGTTTTCTGTCTTCTTCTCCCTGTGTCAACTGCTGATCGACAACTAGAAGATTTTAATTCTATTAACTATCACCAATTCTTATGAAATAATTTTCATACAATTCTAAATACATACATACTGATCTAAGAGTACATCTTTCGTAAGCTCTCTTTCCTGTTGTATTTCAACTTTTTTTCTTTTCCTGAACCTGACGGTAATTATCTTTTTTGATAAAAGAACTGAACAAAAGTTATTCCCTTTCATTCATTTTTGTGCTTTTCCCCCCCACTTTCAGTACTCCTTCGCAGTTGAAACTTAACTTAGCCTTCCGCATTGCTGAGTACCGCGTTTACAAAGCTTGACTCAAAGATTCTGTGTTTCAGTACAGCCTTTAGCCAAAGTACCTATTTGCAACATTTTTCAACTAAAAACTCTTTAAGAGGAACGATGAAGAAAAAGTGCAATACTTCTCTCAAGTAATGTTAAGATGAAAAACCCACCCGTTTTATTCTTGAAAGCAGAAAAATGCTTTTTTTTGTTCCTCAAATATAAAAATTATTTCCAGATTTTAGCATTTGTTAAGAATTCTTATTATTATATCTTTCATAAAGGAGGCACAATGTCAGAAATTACCTATACTACAAAATAGAATCTTGAATATGAAAGTCTAATTAGAGTTCGCATGTCATGCGAATGTTATATTAAATCCCTGAATACGCTTTCGTAATAAAGGTTACTGAGAGCATCAAGAGATATAGACTGGAAAAGGTGTTACAATAAATCAACAGTTTCTTAGAGTATGAAAATACATTGTTATTGGAATGTGATGTATTAGATATCAGATACAACGCCGGTCTTCCAGCAGTGCCGAAAAGAAAACAAAATTGTAAGTGAGGAGGACTCAACAAATGCCGGAAAATCTTCCCCGCTGTAGTCAAGGAATCGCTCGAGTTAAAACAGAGTTATACTTTCAAAATTCTCACCTTGGCAGATATTTCAGGAAGACAGTGGGGATTTCTCAGCATAGTTGTAGTATAAATGCGGAATTTGGGAGCATGCTCAATAGTGGAGTCTCCGAGGCAAATGCATATTCTTCCTGACCGCTTAAATGTCTGTTTGAGCAATAGTGGCTCTAGAAGAGGATCCAGTTCTTCTCTGATATTCCCTAGAAGCATTTCAACACAACGTAAGCGTTAGTAGGGCCGTCTCGGCATTTATACTATTTATACTACTTAATGTATAGTATTGTCTTTTGCAATTTGTAAGCAATGCACAAAAAGTGAAAATATCAATCGGGCAAAATTTACATATCTAATTAACGTTTCTTAGAGCGTTCGGCCAAATGAAAACCAAATTAAAGAACTGAATTTTTACTTTCTTCTTTTTTTTCCTAATATTATATCTATTTTCAAACAAGCAGCTGAATCTCCTATTATTGCTGCCGATGGATTAGAACAGCAGTTTAAAATTACCATCTTAAAAAGGGACGTAACAACAAATCATACGCCACGTGCCACTGAAAGAAATCACTTCGAGTATCCCTGCCTTCTTGTCTCAATGCAAGACTTCAAGAATATCAAAATTGAAAGAGAAATAACAGAGGAAAAACAATCTATTTCTTTACTGGAGCTCCAGTTACCCAATTAAAATTAGCTGCTATTATCATTACGTATTCTATTAACTAACTCGTTTATGTTTGAGGGGACAACAGTATGGCAGCTGCAGTAAAATTACCAAATCTGGGAATCATTAAATTATCGCAACCTAGCGCTCGAGTAATTCATACTCTTAAAAAGCCATAAATAGAAACAACATTACTTTTTAGAAGTCATATGATTGTAACATGAAAACAAAGATAGTTCTTGCAGAGCAATTAAAAGATACCAATTAAACTGAGGATTAGAATCATTTTCTCCCAAGAATTAGCTTACAACCTGCATCGAGGACATCAACGATGACAGTTAAAATTTGACACCAGAGTTCCATTGTGCCCTCTCCATGTTTTCCTGTAATTTACACTTTCATTATTCAATAACTTACCAGGACTGTCAAACTGAATGCAGTTTTCCAGTGTTGTAACAAACTGAGGGTCGCTGAGCTTGATCACGTGCAAGCTATTGACTTTTTCCATATTCTTTATCCATTTATTTGCTTGACCCTGAGGATCTATTGTAAGAGGCCATCTTCTCGCATTTCTGAAGGGAAAAGTACACATTTAAAGGCTGAAACATAAGCTCTTAACTGTTACCTCAAAGTCGTTTTTAAGGCAATGTCTTTTCTTTTTTCATTAAAACAAAAGCTTGCAAGTCCAAAATCCTACTAGGTACATGCTCGGCTGTAATCTTGAGCGGATTAAGAGGAAACGTGAAACTTCAAGTTATTTGCTCACAAAAAATAACTTCCCACTTTCAAAAAAAGTTCTTAGAATAATAATTCTTAAATCCTAGGAAGATTAATCTCATTAAATTTTATAATTCTTTCAAACTAAAAGATCACTGTAAGTTTGGAAATTCTGAACAGCTTTAATGTTGTAGACTTAAGTTAGCATTGCCAAGCGAACGAATGGAATTTTCGATGCAACAGGTGACTTATAATTCAAGGCATCATCTTTTAAACCTAATCCTAAAGCACAATCAACACGCAAAACGTCTCAATGTTATTTTTGCCGGAGCTAATTACTACTTTATGTGGTTTTTTTGCAGCATTCTTTACCACACGTAGGTACGCTGACTCTAATAACAGTCAAACACGGATGGTCTCCATTGCTGTTGAAACCATTTTTAATGGACAAAAATGCACAAGCAATACCACGTATGTTTCAAAAAAAAAACCTCCAAATAGCTCTCAAATTCTACCTTTAAAAAAAAAAAAAAAAAAAAAAAAAAGCGTTTATCGTTATAAAAACCTCAAGTTGCATTTTTATATTGCTCTTGAGGTCCTAAAAAAAATGTAGGCACACACATATAACGACAAGCGTAACACGTACTTTCAACCTGAGCTAAACTTATCTGATTTTTCAAAATTGCGAGCCATCGTTATTTAGTTTTAAAATGCTAATCATCTTCTCGTCAGTTCAAAGGGAATTTTGATCAAAGCTTTATAAAAGTGATGGGAGGGGACGTACTGTGGAAGCGGTGGATTCATTAACATGTGTCAACTTTGGAGCTTAGGTGATCGAATTAATATGGTAATTGCTTACAAAGTTACATGCTGCATTCATAATCCCAGCACACCTCCACAAACTTCGATAAAAAGTTTCGCTGCCAGACATACGATCAATTCTAATTTTTAAGTGGGAAAAATACATTGAGGTTTTTAGCTAGTGAATTATTCCTTGACATCTGTTTAGTTTTGTACTCACAGCACCTGCCTAATTACCAAAGCTGAATTATTAACTGCACATCTACGTTTCGAAACGTTAGCTTCATATACAATATTAGCTAAGTGTGAAAACATTTGCTCTGCACTAAAAGAAGTATCCGACCACCAGCATTGCACAACATCAGCTTCCTCAAACAGTGACAAGAATTTTCATATAAATGATAACAAAAATGAAAAGATTTATATCAGCAAGTTCATGAGATGCAATATTGCAGAAAAGATGTCAAGTATGTTTTACATAAGTATCAACTAACAGGCTTGCCAGCCACTAACCTGGTTCTAAGAAGCTTTTATTCTTTGTGTGGAAAATACAGAGCAACAGATGTGAAACGAAGTATATGGGGTAGCAATCACAAAGAGAACACCAGTCAAAACAAGGTGAACTCAGCTTCAGTTGCCCTAAGAAGAAAACCCAGTAACTGGAAATTGGTAGCTACATGCTGGCTAGCATACTGGACAGAAGCAAGAGGTGCTTCATTGAGTCATATGGATGTTACATCATTTGGCAAAATACTGTCTGTAGACAAGCAGGTGAGATCTATAGCATCTTCTTATCATTTCCATATAGGAAAAAAGTAAGTTATCCTCACAGAAGGATTTACAAAATAGTCTCCATTAGCCCTGCAGAAACACCCCTTGGTAGTAGCAGACAGCACATTTATTTTAAATTAACAGAGCTTTAGTTTTTGAAGGATGATTACTTTCGTATCTACTAATTATACTATGAGCATAGAATTCTATTCTTTCACTTCTTGCATCGTTCATGAATTCAAAATAGGATAAAGCCAAGCTTTAGAACAGAATGTTCATCACTTTGTATTTCTTTTGCGAATAGCTTCTGTTTAATCAACCCGCTACAAAGAACCGATCAACAAAAAAGCGCTGTCATAAATACCTGAAATATATATTAATTTGAAGGCGAATATCATTTTGGGATTTTTTTTATCCTGTGTTTATGCATGTATGGAGACGTCCAAAGCACGGGTGAGGTGCTTTAGAACATCTTAAACTGAAGAGTAAGCCCGTACGCAGCACGTCTGTGAAATATCATTGCTTTTGGTATCGGTATAGCAATCCAGAGGAGTTTAAAAAGAGGAGAGGGAATTCACAGATTTAAAATCTTCACATTATGAAGTTGAAGGGTATTATCAGTATTTCTTCAATTGAAACATCACAGTCATTTATTTATTATATAACTCTGCTTGTTAAACCAGCTATGCAGTTTAAACGTACGCAGTAGAAAACCGTCTACACAGGTAGTTAACAGACAAGCATGTTGTAAGAAAGCAATTAAAAACAACCATGCTTTTGAAGATTTGTTTTACTTACGAGATAATGATGCCATTATCAATAGAAAATGTGTCAGAGGGTAACCCAGCAATATTCCAAGCTCTGATTTTCACTGGTAGTCCTTCAGGAAAAATCATCAGAACAAGGAATGTTTCTCGCTTTACACAGTAACGTCCACTCTTCGGTTTGCATCTAGATGAGAAAAGCAGCAAATATTAACTAAAGTTCTGCCTCTTAACAATATTTCCACGACTATTAAAAACATAATTTTCAACGCATTTCCTGTACTACATGCTACAGGCAAGAGCAGTATACCTCCAAACAGAGAGAAACTCATGCTTCTGTACAGGATATCTAAAAATGTCACTAAAAATGCCTTTGTGTGTGATTTCTATACGTGAAATATAGGTATAATTGGTTAGAGATGTCTCCGCGTGTCTTTCAAGAATTTACACTTGCCAAGAATACCTCTGAGAACCCTTTACGATATTTCTCCAAAAATATTCCTATCTCCCCAGACACAAAGTGAGTTACTTGAAATGCACTTAAAAGAATAAAACAGAAAACTCTCAAAATTATGTACATGGGATGTGTAAAACCTGCTATTTATTTACGCTATAAATACTTATAAAATGAACTCCCTCTACAGAGGATCTAAAACAGTAATATTGAAGTATCTGTATTACGAAGAAAACAATAGTTTGAAAAAGCAGCACAACATTTTCTTGAGAAAAATGGAGAAAATAATTACTTTGATTAAAAATGAGGGAAGGAAGAAGTAAAGTGAATTAAATTTAGATTATTAAAAAACACATGCATGAAGTTACAGGGCGCATTACTTTTCTGTATCTGGATGTAAATGCTCCTAGGTAAGCGACAATTCCTGACGAAATAAGTGTATCTCCAGTCAAATTGATGTACTGCCTTGCCAGCTCCAAAGCGGTCTCATTCCAACGAGTTTTTTCACCACCGAGGCCTCCAATCAACTGCTCTGCTTGCTGCATTTTTTTGCAGCATAGGTCAACCTTAAGGGAAAAAGAAATGAAACTGATTATATTATGTGATCGCTTGGCAAATTAAAAAAAGTATTCACAATTAATTTCTCTTTGCAGGTGCTTTCTTACACAATTTCCTGAAACATAAAGAAAACATCGATTTACAAATTAAATGCTTCAAAAGCAAAAACACTCTAGCTACTGGCACAGTGAAACCCATTAAATTTCAGCTGCCTTTTCATCTAAATTAAGAAAGACAACAAATATTGTGAATTGCAATTCACTGCAATTCACAATAGCTCCACGTGCGATACAGAAAGTACTAAAGTCAACAAAACGACCTATGTGTTGCAAAATAATCAAAAACACCTCAAAGAGATCGTTGTCTTACTAAAGTAGGTACATTATTTCCTATGAGAAAAACACAAACACACAATCTGCATTTCTGTTGTTGCAGGTTTTTATCTAAATCAGCTTTCCAGCTTTTTTCCAAATTTTCCAATTTGATTTCACAGGTATTTAATCCAGCTCTGTTTGAGTTCTTTCTATCTAGTATGGACACATTTCAGGCAAAGGAGAAGATAAAATGGCTCAATTTTAAATTCTGATAGTATTCTTGTAACAAAACCTTATGACGTTGTATTACAAATCTTAAAAACATAAAATTAAAAACCATTGTCTAAAAGTTGTACGTCTCTGCACGCACAGTACCTCTGCAGTCAGAAACAGTTTACTAGAACACGCTAAAAATTGTTTTGCCACAAAAGGTGTAAATAAAACCTCAAATGTATTGGCCTGCAAGTTAACATTTAATCAAACCTGTTGAAACCGCTGAAAATTAACCACCTCCGAGGAAAGCAAATGTGAGTGAGGATGCAGGAGAGCTAGGTCTGTAAATCAGGACACCTGCATTTTTCATTACTCTAAAGCATTCGTTCCCTATGCTTTGTCCATTCAAATCTTCAAGATCTTATCACTGAAATAAAAAGATGTCAGTCTACAAGTAAGACGGCACACAGGCAGTTAAAAGGAAAAATACCATTTGATAATGAAGTAAATTTCAAGTAACTGATGAAAAATCGGTGGAACAACAGTTCGTATTTTGCATCATGTACCTGATTTTCTAAGTCAGCCTTCTCCTGTTTCTTGGATTCCAGCATCTGCTGGAGTACAGCCAATTTATCCTAGACTTCTTTCAGGTCAGCTTGTTTCTTTCTTAGACCATCCATAGCAATCTTCAATTCTCCTTCAGCTTCATTCAACTTCAGCTTTTTGGGCACAACATTTTTTATCACTCTAAACAAAGTCAAAGAATAAACTGAACACCTGAAAAATGCACCCTCGTTCCAGAATTACGATCAAAAAAATTTAATACAGGAAAGACGAAGGGAAACGTCAGCAACTCGGCAGCTATGCACTGTCCTGTTTTTCATTATTTGGTGGTATGAGGAGACAATTGGTGTTTGCTTCATTTACTTCATTACTTATTTCTGTGCTGCTACTGACTGACTTTGGCAGTTTCTGCAAAACCTTCTGTAATAGCTAATACCTTAAAGTGAAAATGGTTATCCTTCTGAGCTGTATCTCATTTAGTCACAACTCAGAATCCATTACAGATGGATTTCTGCCATTGGAAACACATAAATAATTGTATTAAGTTACAGATACACTGAACACATGCAAAGAGCTAACCCACAAGGAAACTGATAGCTTTTCATATCCAAGGATGTATTTTCCGGCTTTGAAGACTCCAGTATTTTCTACCAATACTTCTACGAGGAGAGCATTGGAAGCAACACAAAATGGAAAACATATTGTTTATCTTTCCAAAAACGTAGCAAGACAAGGTGACAGAACATCCCTATCTCACTATTCCATGAGTATTAACTTTGTAATTAATTAATCCTCTCTCTTACTTCTAAGTTGCATATCCTGTTCAAAGTCCACATTTGTAGTTAATTTTCTCTCAAAAAATAGGTCACCATAACATTTGAAGTTGTTCTCAAATGCAGAACTACCAGGTATGCATTTCCTAATATTTTTGTCAACGACTACCATTCTAACTCTACTTACCATGACTCAAATTTCAGATTGACCTTAGTCACCCGGTGGTGATTTACTGTTGAATGTGGGTTCCAAATATTTCTGAGTAGGAAACGTCATCAAAGCTACGTATATTTTTCAGCATAACAAAAACAACGCGCATAAGGATACGTAAGGTATCTTCGGGGCTCGATACGGTCAGAAACTTCTAAAGACATTTCAATAATACCTCTGTTTGCTATGTGCAACACTCTAAAAAGGTTAACTTTATTTGCTAACTGAATAAACATCGCTCCTGTGCCTTCTCAGAAAAATCTAGAACTGAAAATCAAGATATACACCTTAACATCAGATATCTTCTATGAATGAATGTTTATGACTGCTTATTTGCACAAATCTTGCATCAGTCAGAAGTAGTATCAAATTTCCTTTAGCGTAAATACAAACTCACTTCTTCAACAAAGTTTATTTTAATTACTATTTTTACACATACTTACTTATCATAAACATCCGTGGCTATGACCCATTTGCATAGACCCTCTGCTGCCGTGGAAGCATTTCGAATCTTGTCCGGTACAAACTCAGGATTTGTAAGATACTGTTTTCTTATGATAGCCATGTAAGCTGAGGGAATGTTATCCTTGTAGTATTCATGAAGGGACTTGTTGTCAGCAATGCAACAGGACTGAAGAAATCTTATGTCACCCAGAAGTCTCTTAGCTGGGCCCCAGAAATCCTCACTTTTTCTTTCGGAACCTGTTGGATCAGGAATCCTATCTGCCTTGATACCTTTAAGGATGCATATGGCCTCCATTACAAGCTATGGTAGTATTTTCATTAATGAATGAACGACAGAAAAAAAAATGATACTAATTTCATAGTACTCTAAAAAAGGTACTTAGTAGTGCATTTATGCACACGGGCTTGTGGGCAGCGTTTGCTGTCAGCAGAGTTAAGGGTGAATCAGAAAGTCTGGCGTAAGTTTTGTAAGCTCCCCTACATGCACTTTTTATTCGTTTTCGTCACGCTACTTAATTATGTTTTGAGGAAAAACCTCTTACTCCCCCACCCTTCCCCCTGGAAGTTCCTACTTCTTTTTTTACTTCTGTTAAAATAAATCTTTTTTGATACGCTAGGCAGCCAGAGAAGCTGAAGAATTACTTGGCCTTCAAAGCTGCATATCTGTTTCGTTATTCACAAATATGCAACAGCCTTGATGAGTCTAAGAAGCCATTTACTATTTTCATAAACCATGCCAATGATCTGACAATGACCTAATCTGAAACTTTTGATAACAACAGTAGCTATAGATAACAAAACATTTGCTTTCATGTAAGATTTTCTCAAAGTATTCAAAAATCCTGTTTCTCACAACAGCGGAAGCACACAGTCCACCCTCACTTTCGCAGTCTGGGAAACTTCCTCTCATCCCACCATGGGCAAGGCAAAACTGGCTATCCGTAAAACTACAACTTGACCGCTTCCAGTCCCAATATCATACTCCCTTAAAACAAGGAAACACAGAATCTCAATTCCTAGACTCCAAAAGACTAAATCTAAAAATATTACTTGACAGCAGAAAAGTTATGAATAAGAAAGTTAAAAGTATATGCATTTTTTCTAACTTCTAGCTAGGGCAAAATACACTTATAGCTATGAATTTTGAAATGTCTAGTATAACATTTGATCAGTCCGCAAAAACAGTCTTATTGTATTTTTGCTACAAAATACAGCGATGTTTTCTTTTTTTTAAAAAAAAAAAAAAAAAAAAAAAGCTTACAATTTAAAAGAAAAAGTTAGTACAACGTAAACTCTGCAAAGTAGATATTCCATGCTTATGTTTCTCACAGTACCTCTCTAGTGCATAAATACACACAGTTAGATATACCTGTGCAGTGAGAGTGTCAAGAGCAGCCAGAGCAGCTTCTAAGTAAGGCATTGATTCAGTTAAGTCAGCATCACATTCATCTTTGATGGCTTTGGCAGCCATAGTTTGCTCATTTGCCACTGCTTCATCAGCTTTCACAGTTTTTTCAGTTTTGGCTACTTCTGAGGATTCTTTTTGAATAACCACCATCATCTCATCGACCTGTGTGCTGGCTTCCCGTAGCTGAGGCTGCAAAGCTTCCAGCTCAGACTGCATCGAGGTGATTTGAGATGTAGCAGAGTTCAGTTTCTCCAAGCCAACTTCGTATCTTCATTTCCATCACCTTGCTGAAAATAAATAGCACTTTATTACAAAAACATTTTATCAGTACTTGACCACTGCATTCACTAGGGCTCATTCCCATGTTCCCATGTTCAAGGCCAGGTTGGACGGGGTCCTGGGCAACCTGATCTGAATGTGTATGTTTGGTGACCCTGTTAGGCAGGGGGTTTGGAACTACATGATCCTTGAGGTCCCTTCCAACCCGGGTGATTCTGTGATTCTGTGATTCCCCAAATTTCTCAATACATCAAGTAATCAAATACTCTATCACGCTTGTTTTATTCACTCAACAAATTATGAATGAACGTGAAAGGAATTGCTTGAGCCACAGTTTTCAATTGCTTCACTATGCATACACAGAGATTGGTTTATGGATAAATCTATTATCACTTCAAGGTAAGTGAGCAGTTTTTAAGGTACTGCCAACAGAGTGCCAAGAACTGCAAAAATCACGATGGAGTAGTTAAGAGAAAAGAGAAGAGGGAAGAGGTGAGGCTGGAATGGAATTAGTATAAACGAGGAAATCCTTTTATTAGTACAATGTGACACAGCAATTTTTTAGGTGAACGTCAGAACTTGTCTTAATTGGTACGGCAGTGTCCAATCAGTGGGAACAAAAGGAAAGCAGAAGAACTTCCTCTCACCAGCCAGGAACATACAGTACAGCTGCACAGATGTGCAGAAACCCTTTCTGAAGAAGCTCAGCAAAGCTGTAGCTCACTAGCAAGACCGTGGCACCTAGCAACTCAGAAGCTGGTTTCCCACACATGCTTTCTTGCAGCCTCCAATGAATCTCAGAGGAAACAGGATGTATTAATTATTACAATTTCAATTATGTTTTAATTTACTAGAAACAATTCATTGTTTTGTTCAGATTAGCTATAGAAGATAAAAAAAATAATACTTTTTGTGAACTTGTGCTCTGTTAGTAAAGGATGCTTCATTGATCCTTACGTGCCCTTCTTTTCAAGCAGAATTTTAAAAGTGGAGATCAATTCCAAGTGCGAAGTAGGTGTAACATAGTCATGTCTCTGAAGCTCCGCGTGGTATAAATCAGATAAAACAATGGTAGGTGTATGAAAGCTTTTACACATATCAATACACCCACTTTGAGTTTCTTCTGACATTTCAACATCTTCCAAGGGAGAGGCAACTGCTTCCAGTGCATCTTCAGGCCACGTCTATGACAAGTGGATCAACACTTCTCTTACTCAGAGATATAAATATATCTTATATTATAGACTTATAGACTTATAAATATCAAAACACTTTATAAAACAAAAATCTTTATCCCATTTCATAGATGAAGATACAGAGACATAAAGAATCGGCCTGCATTATCATTATAATAACATAACTAGAAAGAACTCAAATACCTGGAGATTTAGTTCAAGCCTCCTGTCAAATCTCATCTAGAGGAAACATTGTTACCAAAAGGAAAATCTCACATTTTCAATATGTCCATATTGGTGTAAGATTGTTACTCTTCTTCAAAAGAATTTTTAAAGTTAGACCAGGACCTTTTAAAACTTGATGGATTACATATTCTTTAAATCATGTATCTACAGTCTTTAGGATGTCATATGCAGAATACAGCCTTACTGTAGGGTAGGGAAAACTACTTGGTTTGTTTGTTTTTAACAGAGGTTGCAGTTCCAAACTTTTTTTTGGAGCACAGGTTCTGGTAGTCCTTGCAATAATAGAAAACAATTCCTTTTTAAAACTATAATGTCTACAGTACTATTTTTTATTACAGTTAATAAAAACTACTATTACAGTTAATAAAACTACTATGTTTTATTACAGTTAAGTTTATTCCATGTGTGTAAACAATTTAAAGCATGACACTAAAAAAATCCAAGGTATTTTTCGCTGCTATCTCAATCAGAATTACTTGCTAGAAAAATGTCTGAACTCACGTTTCTACTACATTTCCATTAGAAAAACAAGCCAAATAAAATTTTTCTTTTTACCTGAAACCAGTCTAGTGTGCAGTAGTTGACAAGAGCAGGAAATTTACGAAGGCGATTACGGAAAGCATCTCCAATTGGACTCATTGCCAGTACTATATGAAGTTGATCTCGGCAGCGATCAACAAACATGTTAAAAAGAGCTATAGGACTACCATCAGTTTGTTTGGTCCTGTCCCTCTGGCGATCTATTTGACGCATTTGTTCATAAATTTCTTGTTTCTCACCTACTGCAAAAAGGTTTAGCTTCACCTGCATTTAGTAAGTTGTTAATGTCTTCTAAGAATGACTCTTTTTTTATCTGCGTATCAGTGAACAAGAAAACTCCCTGCTTGTCTGTTTCCGTAGATTTTCTTAGTATGTCTTTGAAGTCTTTGTGCCTTTCATTGGTACCGTAACTTTTGGTTATTTCAACCTGGAAAAGGCTGTACTCAGACTTGTACTGGGCTGCTAATCGAGTAAGAGACTGTCGGCCACTACCTCCAACACCAACAAGGAGGGCATGGCTACGAGGCTGTTTCAGAATACGGGAAATTCTACAAATATGTTCTATAGCAAACTGGAACAAGACTAGCTGCATTGGCTTTTTGCTTAAGTTATTAAACTCTTCGAGGTGACTCTCTACAACTAATCTCAGCTGATCCGCATCAGTGATCTCTCTATATTTAGTGTCGTCTCTTTTAGGGTCATGAAAATCACAAAACATTAAGGTACGTAAGTCATCTTCCTCCACTCTGCCATCATTATTGGAGTCCAGATTCTGGAAAAGTCCATGAAAGTCTTCATGCAGGTCTTTTTTCACAACTTCTTGGATAAATCCAACAAGCCAAGCCTGATTAGGATTATCCACCAAGCGATCATAATACACTCTAAGGACCAGTATGATCAGAACAGTTACATTGTAGTTTCTGGTTGTTTCTGCTGTTGAAATTTGTATTTATTTTAATAAAGATAAACCAAATACAAATCAGAAAAAAAATCAGAATATAAATAATCTTAAACTTCAATCCATAGAAAAAATAGATATTTAGAGTCAGTTGGAACAGTCAAGCCCAGTATTATTACCTTGGAATTACAGTAGAGATCTGTGTGGAAATACATACACATATGCATTTGCTATACATATTCTAATAAATACTATGTGTTTATTAATGTATAAATGTAAAAAAGGTTGCTGCAGATGAAGGAAGCCTTCTGATCTTTCTGCTACAAAAATATAGGAGAAGTTACAGTTTGTATTTCAAAAAAGAAGACGACAGCTGGGTAATAGCAACCTTTTTTAATGAAAAAGATGGTGAAGATTAGAAATGGATTTCCTGGAATGCGTTGTACTTGTACTTATAGAAACGTAAGAAGCTTCTAGAAAAGCCTCTTCAAAATTTGCTACTGCTCCTTTTTTTATGTTGTCCTGCTTTGAGAAAGGGTGGTCAATGGGCTGAATACCAAAGATGTCTTCCATCACTGATGCCAAATATTTTGAAAGCATAACAGCTATAAACAACCTTGCTTTCCTTTAATTCCAGAGGAAAAATAAAAAGCCAGAGAAGGGATGATTCTAAGTTGCTCCTCTAAGGTGTCCATTCTACTATGATGGATGGGAAGCATTTGCAGAAAGATTGGGAGTTTCTTCTAAAGGAAGACCAGAAGATAAAAAAAAAAAAACCAAAATAGTAATAAAATAGGGATCAAACTTTAGATCGCTCAAATTTCCAGAGATTCAGGACTACTTGCTGTTCTTTTCACAACTGATTTGTCTTTTTTCGTAGGGAGGAAGGAGGGAAGAAATCGAAAGGACTGCGTAAGCATTCAAAGCAGCAACCAGAGGCCACATAATCACATGCAAGCAAATCAACAGTCAACTTGTCTACAGAGATACAATTCCTATTTGCATAGAACCACTGAATGTTTTGGGTTGGAAGAGACCTCGAAGTTCCAACCCCTATGCCACAGGAGGACAGGGTTTCCAACCACTAAATCAGGCACTAGATCAGGTTTGTCCAGGGTCCCATCCAACCTGGCCTTGAAAACCTTCAGGGATGGAGCATCCGCAACTTCTCTCACAACCTGTTCCAGCACTTCACCACGCTCTCAGTGAAAAATTTCCCCCTGACGTTTAATCTAAATCTTCTTGTTTAAACCATTCTCCCTGTCCTATCACTATCTACCCACGTAAAAGTTGATTTCCCTCCTGTTTATAAGCTCCCTGAAAGTACTGGAAGGCTGCAATGAGGTCTCCCCACAGCCTTCTCTTATCCAGGCTGGATAAGCTCAAATCCCTCAGCCTGTCTTCATAGAAGAGATGCTCCAGCCTTCTGATAAATTTTGTGTCCCTTCTCTAGACCCATTCTTGAAGCTCCACATCTATCCTGAGGTAAGGATTCCACACTTGGATGCAAACTCCAGATCGGGCCTCACAAGGGCAGAGTAGAGGAGGACAATCACCTCTCTTGCTCTGCTCGTCACCCTTCTTTTGGCCTTTTGGGCTACAAGAACACATATAGCACTGCTGGCTCACGTCCAGCACTTCATCCACCAGGACCGCTAAGTTCTTCTTGGCAGGGCTGCTCTCACAAAGTTCTTCTTCCAGACTGTACGTGTATCTCAGACTTCCCTAATGCAAATGCAACATCCCGCGCTCCCATGAACCCCATTCCTCACACCTGTCTAGGTGCCTCTGGATGACATCCCTCCTTTCTGTAATATCAACTGCACCACTCAGGTTGCTGTTGTCTGCAAACTTGCTAAGGGTGCGCAGATAAAGATGTTGATGCGCACCAGTCCCAGGAGTGATCCTTGGGGGACACTACTTGTCACCAGTCTCCACCTGGACATATTTGATTAAGTCTGCCCATTCAGAATATAAAAAACTTTGTCTCATGAATGTGATAGCAATTTACAGCTGCTAGGCAATAGGAAAAGATATCACAAAAACATTAACAGTCAAATTGACATCTTAAAATAACAATAATAATAATAATAATAACAACAACAATAATTTGTTAGCATTATGTGATTTACCTCATGAACCCAGAGACGTTTTATCATTTCTGTAGATTCTGTTGTTTCAGGCCTTGACAAGCAAACACCTTGAATAACACTTGAAAAATCACCGCGATTGAACAAATAGTGTGATTTGGCTGGGGCAGGAAGTAGATTCTTCATAGCTTCTTTATATTTGCGCACGGTTCCATTAATAACTTGTGGAATCAGTTCTATAAATTGCGGTGGAAAGCCGTAACTGATAAGGTACAAAAGGTGGTAATTAATAAAGAATACAATACATGCACACTTAGATTTACTCTTGAGTCCCTGCTAGTTTTAAAATTCTGTGCTTACGGAGTCATAAAATCATTATTTGAGCTGCAAGGAACTCTTCCATGTCATTAGCCCAATTCCCCTGCAATGAACAGGGATGCACACTAGATCAAGGTGCTCAGAGCCTGGTTCAAGCTGACCTAGGAGTGTCTCCAAGGATGGGGCATTCCACTACCTCCCTGCGCAACCTCTTCCAGTGCCTCACCACCCTCACTGTAAAACCTTCTTCCTTATATCCAGTCTAAATCTCCCCTCTTTTAGTTTGAAGCCATTTCCCCTCATACTGTCTCAACAGACTCTGTTAAAAAGTCTGTCCCCTTCTTTCTTATAGATCCCTTTCAGATCCTGGAATGCCGCTATCAGGTCTCGCCACGGATCCTTCTTTTCTCCAGGCTAACAGTCCCAGCTCTCTTAGCCTGCCTTCACAGGGAAGGTGTTCCATCCCTCAGATCATTTCTGTTGTGCTCCTGTGGATGTGCTCCAACAGGCCGACATCTCTCCTATACTGAGGACTCCACATCTGAATGCAGTACTCCAGGTGAGGTCCCACCAGCACAGAATGGAGTTATACTTCCTCAAGGGCAGCTTAAAAAATATCAGTTCCCTTACTAGATTAAAAGATCAACCTTGTCTATGAATCAAAACTAGCAACCATGGAACATGCTGGAAAAATTGCCTAAGGTCAGACATAAGCAATTATACCCTTTCCTCCCCAGATTTTTACCCTAGAATTTTGCAACTAACAACGGCAACAGAAAAGTTGGTCTAACAGCCCTTGCTGTCTTCCTTCAATCTCCCTTCTCAAAGGGTCAGAAGCTGTCAAGCATCAACCTAGTCTAGAAACAGGATATTACAATTTTCTGAGACTTAGCTGTTAGAATGGGTAGAAAAACGGACGTTGAATCAATAAAAATATAAAAAAATCTAATAACACAATTTAAAATTATTCAGCAGTGAAAGACTGAAGAAAGAATAAACCTTCTTGAACAATGGGAAATTTAAGAATAGATTCTGGTTCTGTTCTTTGAACAATTACGAATCAAATTGTTTTTATACATCAAATAATACGGTACTACAGAGATGTCTCAACTAACTTAATTAGGCTCAGCTAATCTAGAACTTTGTTGGAAACTTCAGAAAAATAAGTTCACTATTTTAGCATGATCACCAGCTCAGCTGAAGTAATGAATATAACAAAATGCACAGGATATAAAATACGTTCATTTTTTTACAACACAAAGTTCCTACAGACGTATATTTCAAATTTTCCCATAACATAATTCAATTATTTTGATTTTTCTACATACAAAAAGATCTCTTACCATATAGTCAGATGCCAGTCTAAGATTCTTGAAAACATCGTGTACATGGATTCATCATCAAATTCATTAATGGTGATTTTATTGAAGCGTCGCAAGAATCGCGGTGTTACTGGGTTTCCACCGCCACCTATGTATTAGAAAGCAGTGCTATTGTAAATGACAGAAGAAGACAGAATAAATCTGAAAAAATATTGCTAGGCTTTTTCTATCTTCATCATTCCTTCAACTAGCAGTGCCACGACAAAAAGTACTGCACCATGTCATAAACTTAATGAAAGCAACAGGCTAGTAAAAGTATTCACGGTGTTCTCTTACAATAAATAGTATACAAAATAAAGACTGAAATGGTCAAGTTATAGACAGATAGACTTGAACTTATTTTAACCACACTTCTGTAGAAGAAAAAAGACTTTATCATAAACTTTACATGTACGTTCTTGATTTCGAAAGCATCTCCACATAAAAAAGCTCAAGATAGGAACAAAGGTAGGTTTTTCAGAAAAAGTGCCTCCAAAATTCGGCCAAAGTAAAAAATAATTTTGAAAAAGTAAGATGCACGATTAAGCTGGGCTTTTCTTTCGCAGTTTCCCTCTGTTCAGCTCCACAGACTAATCGTTTAGATAAAGTGCTTTGTGGTTGAACACTGCTGTCCTAGTTTCAGCTGGAAGTTGATTTTCTCTTTTTTCCTCATAATGTCCAGTATAATGCTGTGTTTTGCCTTCAGGAGAAAATACAGTGTTGATAACATCAGTGTTTTAGCTGTTGCTGACCAGTGCTGCACAGAGTCAAGGACATTTCAGTTTCTCAGCTTCTCATATCGTCCTACTATTGAGGGGGACTAAGGGCACACAAGAACTTGGGAGGAGACAGAACTGGTATAGCTCACCTAAAACGGACAGAGGATATTCCATACCATATGATATGATGTAAAAAACCCTGAAGAGGGTGGAGGGAGTTGACGGAATGCGGAGCTGCAGCTAAGAGACTTTTCTGGAAGTAATGTCTTCCATTTTATTATGTTTGCCCATAGCAGCATAGGCATATATTGGTAGCATGGGAGTAAAGGATGAATCTGTCAACTAATATTCCATTGTATGTTGTTGCCATGCAACAGATGGCAGCAGAGCGGCACTCTGACAATAGCATCTGATGTGGAAGAGTATATGAAGCAACGGTATGTCACTGAACTCCTCCATGCAGAAAAAAAGAATGCGTCCATTGACATTCATTGATGCTTACAGAACATTTATGGTAATCAAACAGTGGATGTGAGCACAGTGAAGTGGTGGGTTGTGTGTTTCAGCAGCAGTGTCAGCCTGTCCTCTCTACTGATACAGATTTGCTTACAAATGTAACATACGGGTTCTTTCCCATTGCTGGCAAAAATGCACAGATAATGGTGGTGACTGCGCTGAACAGCAGTGTTTTGTACGTCAGAATTTCCTATATCAGTGTTTAGTGCTCTTTGTATCTGTTTTGATTTCCATAGAAATAAAAAGGAGGCATTACTGTTGGAGCGCACTACATGTCTATATAGTCTGCATGTACACAGGCTATGGGAAAGATGATCTCCTGACATCATGCAATTACTTCATGTTTTTGCCAAGAAAAGTAAGGCTTATCTGTTGCAGATCTCCACTTAGTGCTTTCTTAAAAAAGTTTCAAACAAGGCTTCATTAGTCCAAAACATTTTCAAAAATACTGTTCAGATACGCTCTTGTCTTCCTGCAAAGCAATATCTCCTCCCGTTTGACTTGTGCAGTCAATTTGCTGCTCTTCGACCACTTTGACTGCTCTTCATATTTTCTGCAAGGAAAGCATTCCCTGAGTCCTATTCATAGCCACGAAGGCCAAAACTAAAGCAATAAGAATTTAGCATTTGGAAACCAAGAAAAGAGAGAAAAAAATGTATAATATATGTCTCTTACCTGGTGGTCCCATTGCACAAACGATCTGAATATCTACAAGTTTAATCATTGAGCAATCTTTAAGGTCATACCAATTCCAGGGATCTAACCACTGTCGTAGTAATTCAACAGGAGGTTGAGCACCATACACCTCTCGGGCTGGCATGTTAACATCATCTACAAATTCAACCTGAAAAGGAAAACAAAAGAATTTTGTATTTATTGATTTTGCTGACTTGGAATAGTACACAAGTACAGTCTTCTGAGAATCATCACAAAGGTCTTACTGGATTTGCTGCCAAGTTAAATAAAAACAAACAGCCACAATAGAAACCATGGCAATTCTAAAGCCATTCCAAAATGTACGGAAGACAGAAAATCTGTATTTCTTTTCTTGTATCTGAGAGCATTTAATAAGAGTGCAAAATAGTACTTGCTACTTAATCCTTCTGCACCACTGACATGCCTTTTCCCATAAAACTCCAGAGGCAAGAAGAGCCAGGAAAGCTTCAAACTTCACTTAGACTATCAAGTCTATTAAGCTTTATATCATTTTTGGCACTGCTATTCCTAAAGCATATGCCGCTGGAAACAACTTCACACAGTTAACCTAATTCAAATAATGCAAGTTCTAGAAACACGTTTATCCCTCTTTCTTCTCTTTTTCTTATTTAGAATTGTAATCTGAGCAACAAACTGAGATGGTTTTGAATGGAAACCTATCTGGGTTTCTGAATCCATTTTTTTTACTCCAGAGTTCTGTCTGAGTATCTCTTCGCAGATGCCCACACAAATGAGCAACGAGGATGAACAAGCTTCTTCTTCCCATAACATAAAATCCAGACCTACAGCCAATGACAAACCCTTGGTAATTCCACTGTTCGATTTATATAAAACTCAGAAACAGCAACACTCAAGAGTCACGTGCTGTCAGCAGCACCTCATCCATACAGAACTCTTATCTAAAGCACAGTATCACTAAACACTGAGGGGGAAATATGATATGCTGATCACTGTTGTTCATATCACATATCTGTATTGTATCATCTTTTCAGTTGATTAAAATGAGATGCATATTACTAGTGAAAGACAGAAATAAGATTGGAAACTTCTGCAAATAAATGAGAAGAATTACAACTGGGGATTTATCAACCTTTCTTGATAGCGGTTGCAGTCAGTTGCAAAAATAACACATTCATATATTTGCTTGCGTTTAAACACCTGCATACAGAAACATATCAGTTACTATTCTTTTCCCTAGAGGAGGCCCAAAAATTCCTTTTCTCCTTCTATCCAGTTTTGACATTATAATATTATGACATTATAATATTCTGAGTCTGAGCTGCTGTAGTTTGTGTTGAAAAGTTAATGAGCAGTGGCTTATAGACTTCTTTATTCAAATTATTTAAAAGGAAATTCTGGAAGAATTGAGGAGAAAATTAAAATACATACCTAGACAAACTTTAAAGCAATCTAGCAAATAGCAATTAAACAATTTATACCATTTTTTATTTAATTCACAATGAAAAAGAAGTAATTTATCTGTAAGATAACACTTCAATCATATTTCATCTGATAAACCAGTATAAACAATAGCGAACCTTTTTTGTCAGAGAAAAATTTCTACTTTGCTTTACAAATATTTTCATGGATTCTAAAAAAACCCAAACAATCAAAACAGTATATTACACAAATTCAGTATGTTAGTATTTGTACAAGCAAAACACTTCATCGTATTATTAGGAGTTGATTTATAAAGCCTGTACTAGCCCAAACCAAAAAAAGCAGCCACAGGTCAAAATAGTTTTGCATAGTTTTGAGGAGTACCCAGGAATATTGCCTTCAAACGGCTTAGGAAAAAAATGTAAAAATAAGTTTTATGGTCAAGATTGATCTTATTTTATAATGCTAGATACCTTCCAAAGCCTCTTCTTTATTAGTTTAAATGCAATCTCTGCAGGAAATATGGATCAAAGTCATCCTTTTAAGTAAGACTGAACGGGACTCATTTCTTACCCACACATAGGTAAAATTGCAAGGTTTGAAGTCATCCTTTTGGACATGGCTACAGAGCAATACTGCATATAAATTAATGTCTCTAGTGAGCTGCTTAATCTCTCATCAATAGATGTTGGAGCTTTTAGACTTCACAATCTTTTTAGCAGAAATAACATTCTACTTCTCAGTTAAGACAATGAAAATATAACAGTGACAATATACAAAAACTGGAGAGAAATATAACTCAATGATAACATTTCTTTCAGTCTTTTTACCAATACCGAATCCCAAGAAAACACCACATTCTTAAGTACCACTCTCAAAGTTAACTGGGCAGTAAAAACTTACCATATTCTTCATTACAAATGAATGCCTTGTGATTTATTGTTTTTTTATTATTATTATTATTATTATTTCAGAATAGTAACTTAAAAGTTGAGGTAGGTTACATAATCCTTACTAGGTAACTTAATTTACTACAGTTAATTTAATGATACAAAAGGAAGAGAAAATAACCGCTTAAAAACATGAGACTTAACTTATTTGTTTGCTTATATAACTTTCAAGACTCGCCCTCTGCAAAATGATTGTACACAGTTTTCCTGCTGAGGGCATGAATAAACAAAAGCAAAACTCTCTACAAAAAGACACGATGGAGGAATGGCTTCTCTCTTAGTAATTATTTAGAGAATCTCAGTTAAAAATGCAGTAATGACTTTGTTTAATCTCTGAAGAGTTAAAAGCTTTTTTCCTCAAATATAAAGTATTTTACCATGGGTCTAGATAGAATGCAATGAGAAAAGCTGATTCGGAAATTTCCCTAATTTCACCAACAGCAGGACCATTATACTGCTACAGTTCCATTACTTACTAGGCTTTGATAGTCTCCCAGAAAGATGGATAGCATCAGGATTTAACCCACAGTACCTGTCCCGGTGCCTCACTACCACCCTCATTGTAAAAACCTTCTTCCTTATATCCCGTCTAAATCTCCCCTGCTTTTAGCTTCAGATCATTACTCCATATACTGTCTCAACAGACCCTGCTAAAGAGTCTGTCACCTTCCTTCTTAAAGCCCCCCCTTCGGATTCTGGAAGGCCACTTTCACGTCTCCCTGGAGCCTTCTCTTTTCCAGGTTGAACAGCCCCATCTCCCTCAGCCTTCTTTTGTTATACTCAGTCAAAATGTTTCAATGGACTTTAATGCAAGTTCAGACATAAGCCACGCTCAGGAATCAGTTTCACCCAAAATTAACGCCAAAACTAACATCAAAATTACCATATACATAAATATTGGAGATTTTATTCCAAACAAGACAAAATAAGGAAGGACAATGTAGCATAAGGATTAAATATTCATTTATCTCTAATAGATGCGAAGAACAATAACAAAATTTGTTTTTACATAAGGACTTTTGAAACACAAATCTCAATTTACCAGCACCCAGAAAGTCACTTGCATGGAGCAAAGCAGAACTAAAACAATCCATAATCTCTGCATTCAGATAATTAAGCTTATTAACCCTACAATTGTTGTGAACACACCTTGAAATGCATGTATTGAAAGGTTGTTTCCAATAATACTTTAATTCTGTTTGCACTTAGCTGAGAAGAAGCAAATGCTCTGAAACTTACTGCTAGGATGCCATCTGACCATTCATGCGAAACTGGATCAAACTGTCCATATAGCTGACCCATTGTTATGGATTTGAGATTTGAAACTGTGATCTAAACTTCATTTTCTTCCATCAGCCCCTATAGGTACAAAAGTGTTAACATTAAACATTAATTATATTGTATGGTTTATTTTGAATTTTACATATCTATTAAATCTTCATAAAGCTTTCATCAGGTTAGAGAAGGAAAGATATCATAAATATTACATTTCAAAGATGGAATACAAGTGCATAAAGATAAATCTCCCAACTTTATCGCATGCAGCTGGAAGTATAATTTCAACTCTGAACAGTGGCTTGATATATGAAAATGGATTTTACTTAATTTAAATGTTAGTGAATTGGACATTAGGCAGTCAGTTAAGATACCAAAGAACTGTACTTACACTTGCATGGATGAAAACGGGTCAAGTCCTGTCTTTGTTTCATTTATCCCATGTCTTGCAAAGGAATAAGTATGACCGTTTGGGTAAATTTCTGAGACTGACATCAAAACACCACTACAAACAGGGTTCTTTTGGTTTGGTTGTGTTTTGTTTTTACTTAAACCAGTCAAAGATATCAATTTTATTTTTTATTAACTTCAACTGATTCTTTTCTTGTCTCCTTGTGATTAAAGATGACAGGTAATATTGCACAAATCAGAG
>NW_024885163.1:0-22853 GCF_019232065.1 Centrocercus urophasianus | reverse complement strand
AGTCTAGGGCTCAGGGTTTCCAACAGTGCCTCCAGAAGTTTCCCTGTACTTGTGTACAGCAAAGCAGTGCTCATCCTCAGGTGAGGCTCTCCCCACTCTGACCAGCTCTGAGCCTCCTGACCGATGCTAAGAAGAGGAATCTCTGGGGTGAAGCCCTGGATTGAGACTTGCTACAGCCTTGTGGTTTGCACGATTGCAATTCATTATTTCTGTGTTGTGTTTTTTTCTGTATTGCCTTCTCCGTTTGCATTAAAGAATCTGTATTGCATCAACAATTCCTTTTTGTCTGAGTTTCCTTTTGTCTGAGTTTGGTCCTCCTTTCACTATGAAATTTGTTTATAACAAAGCAATGATGTGAAATATCCAACAGCTCACAGGTTTGGTGAAAAGTTTTATAATATCTCCGATTTTCTCTCAGAGATCACTTTTGAAATAAACTGTAGACAAATTACTACAGAAAGATATGCTTTGTTACTGTGTGCAGATTCAAAGGGGAGATACTGTTTTGTGTGTTCAATACAGGAACAAATGCTGGACTAGTGCCATATTTTGTTCTCATTCAGACCCTGGGAAAACTTATACGTTTTTACACTGAAAACAAGAAAATACAGATGAAATGAACGTGCTTTTCCTTCCCCCTAGATGGAAAGGAGGAAGGAAAACTTTCAGTGGGATCCAAAGTGAGCTTTCTTCAGCTCTTTAAACCAGATCCCTCTGCTCCCCGTCACAACCCATCAGATGTGATGCTATTGTGGTGCTTCACAGGTGCACACCAGAGTGTCCATACAGCTTTGCCTCCCTCTGCAGGAGCCCCTGGGCTTTGTCTGGGCCCTGGGATTCTCCACCTTCAGGGCTGAACCCAATGAAGTCACCTCCTGTTTTGGGCTTTGGGTCAAGTGCTGGGAAATTGCCCTGCCCTGAGAAGGACACAGGAAGTTTGATGGAGATCATTCCCTGAGAAATGAAACCTGCAGGGGACTTGGTTTGAGGCCTTCCTGATGCTTCTTCAGGCTCTTCTTTGGGCACATCACGACTTGTTCTCTGGTTTGGTCAGTCTCGTGCAGGATATTCTTGCAATGTGTACAATAAAAAAATTACATATATGTTCACCCTGACTAAATATGTTGCTAGCTATACATGTATACTGCTAATTATTTAACTTTTCCTCCTTAAATTCTCTATTACTCAGGTCTTGTTTGTCCAGCACCAAATATTAGTACTGCAGAAGGCTGGACAGAAGCAAACTGCAGTCTTTGTGCCTGTAATCTACTCCATCTACATAATCTCTGTGACTATAAATTTCTTCACCTATATATTAAGCATGCATTACTGGAAGAGGTTCATCTAGATGATAAACGACAAAAACTATCAGAGAACCTCCCCAGTAAAGTACAAAGACCCCCCAAAAAATTTTGGCAGCAGAGACCATGAAATAAAACATTCTTATCTTACTCTAATGCAGAAACAAGAGTTGATTCCCACACCACAGATTCAACAAAGGAATGAAAGGAGAAGGCAGCCATTATGTGGCAATGAAAACCAAAAGACATAGTTTGGTATAGAAAATTTATTTGGAAGGAGACAGCTTTTCTACAATTGTACAAAGTATAAGTTGTCCAGAATATAAAGTACGTCTTTCTGGGGGTCCAGTGGGGCTTTTGCTGATCATCAGCATCCAAGTAATGCAATCAATTTATTTATTTCCCTTTGAGTACATTTCCTGCGTGCAATTTCTAGCGTCCTAAGTCACCTCTCTAAAATCAGTGTTAATAACATAACTGAAACAAAGCATAATGTAAGCAGATGACTAAACGGGGAAGCCAGAGGATAACAGACCTAACCTAAAGGCAAAATGAGGAAATGCACACACAAGCCTGCCTTCCACTAGGGCTGAGCACTCACAGCTCTCATTCTCTCCAGCTGGAGCCCAGCCCTGGGGTGATTTGAGCTGATCCCATTAGCTCCACCCTTAATTTTCTTCTAGAGTTCCCTTGACAACTTCTTCAGATTGTTGCATGAGTATTCAGTATGCCCACCGCTTTCCGGAGCGATATGAGTTGCATGGATGTGTCCATTGGGAAGAATAGGTGTAGGAGTACTTCGGAGCACAGCGCGGCTCAGGACGGGTGATGACTTGTGGGGTGAGTTTCTCAACTGGTGGCGCCTCTGCAGGTAGGGCTACCGCGGCGGGGGGCTCAGCCTGGGTCAATTCTGCAGATTCTGAGGACCCCACCACGGTTTGCTGTGGGTAGGTGGTGAGGATGGGCCCTGGGAAGGTGACGACCACAGGTGGTGGGTAAATGATGACCCGGGAGTCACCGCAGGTCACCACGCAGGGCTCGTTGCTACTGCTGGCCAGCGGCTGGGGGCATTTGGCCTCGCAGGGATTGGAGCAAGCCAGCTGGTTGGTAGCCATCACCCGGCTGTGGCACAGGTTTCCTGCAAGTTAATTGTAAAATTAGACAGGGGAAAGGAAAGAAAAAAAAGTCTTGGTTGTCATTGCTTTTTATTTTTTTTCCTGCGTGCTCAGTAATTGATGCTTCTAAGCTTGGCTCTAAGGGAACTTCAGACAGATAACTTGGAGAAGAGAAACTGTTTAACCCTCTCCCCATCTCTATAGCCTTTTCCTTAATCTATTTCTCTCTTTCTGGTTTGCTCCTTTAAGCTTGTTCCCTTCCCTTCCTCCCAAAGCCCAAATCATCCCCTTTCCCTGTGTTTCCCATCCCCCCAAGCTAACTCTGCTCTCATTCCTCCCTGCCCTTGGCTGGGCTTCCTGCAGACAAGCAGCAGCCTGTTCCCACAGCGTCTCCTCTCCTCCCACCCACAGCCTCCAGGGCTGCACCCACTCTATGTGCTGTATGGATGGGGTGCAAGCTGGGGGATCCGGGTTTTCCACACTTCTGAATATCGAATTATCTGTTTATGAACCTACTTTATTTCTTTCTATTATTTTCCATGTAAATTCCTGCTATAAACAGGCATTGTTTCATTAAGACACGGAAAAATTCAAGGCAGAGAATAAACAGGGGTTTTCAAATATAGATTTAATAAATAAAATGCGTTGCTTACAGCATTCATATTGTAGATGAGTGGTTGGTCAATTGTTTTATCAACGGAAAAGTGGTATACGGTGTCATAAAATAGGTAGCCAGATATGCTTTCTAATGAATAAACAATTGTATTGCAAAGCATGGAGTGTCCGAAGCTGCTTTCCCTGACTTCAGGAGCTCAGTGCTGCCTTGTACCAGGGGCTGGCAGAGGGAAGGAGCAAGCTCGCGAGCTCTCTGGTCTATTTTCTTCTCTCAGCGGTAGCCAGGGGAACAGAAAACTACACCTCATTCTGCAGAGGGTGGGGGCAGGGGGAAAGCATGCATAGCGTTTATTCCTCAAATACCCTTAGGTTTGAACTCAGCATTGACCTGAAAAAATTGTGTAATTCATCCTCTGTAAAGACATGAAAATGCCAGCAAAGCCACGTGCTAATAGTTAGAAGTGAGAGCTTATTTTCAAAGTTATATGAAGTAAGAGTATGTAATCATCAGCTGGTGTAGCTTGTTAGGACTCCAAGTAAACTAATAACAAATAAAAGCAGTCTGCAGCTCTATAGCGGAGCAAAGCTATTTAAAGCAATGAAGTTTTACTTAAACGGCCATCTACAGAATGCCACCCCCTCTACATCCCCCCCCCCCCAAGGAAATTGCCAAATCCCCCTTGCATGGCAAATAAGCAAAAACAGAGCTAAAAACATGCTGCTCTTCTGCGAAGTTTTCCAAGAGAAGAGATTAAACTTCCTGCATCTCCTATCAAATTAGCAGCACAGAGTCTCGAGAAACCCTTGATTTTTATTTTACAGCCTTTATCCTGCAGAGAAAAAAAAGAATCTATAGCAAGGTGTTTACTAATCCCACTGATAGCGCTTTCATGCAGGATTTAGTCCCAGTTTTTAACAAGATTTACGCTAAAATAACATCAAATTCATAGTTGTCAAATCAGACTTACTCAGTGTACCGCAGAGAACAAACCAAGAGAAGTAGTGAGAAAAGCTGTGTGTGAAAAGAGCGTTTATATCCTTCCTCAGATTGCCTGGAGGATCTGAGCCACCCTTTGTGTAAAGCACCTTAATTACTTATGAAGCAAACTTTGTTGCATGTATTACTCCTGTAATTGTTTTGCTTGCTGTTTATGGTTATCTGAAGCTGAGTAATGACTCAAAATGCAGACTGTAAGCTGCCAGTGCCTTTAATCTTGAAGTTTCCTGGTTTTGCTCTGCTGATTTTGTTAGGAATTAAAAATACATGGCTGTTTTTTGTGACTTATCTTTGCTAAAAACATGAGTGCACAGAGAGTCGGAGATGTCAGTATCACGGTGAGTCAGTGCATGAAAGAACTCTTTCCTTGTTGGAAATACGGGCTGACATCCACACCTAGATAAATCTCTAGAGGCACAGGGCTTCCTTCTCATCTGATATAATGTTAATGGAGTTGATGGAAGTGCTGTTAACGAACTCAGAGGAAGTATCTGGTGCAAAAACTTGACAGCAAAACTAGCTTTTAAATAAACATGAAATCATCTCCAATTCTGAAGCCTAAAAGAAGGAGCTGATTAAACAAATGCTTTACATTTTTTATTCCGTGTGAGGTCAGAGAAATATAAACCCACTAAGATATCTTTTACTATTAACATAAAATGATTTCCAAGTATGATATACTGACATGTTTGTGAAGTACTTTGAATTCTTGTTTCCCAGTGTCTCCAGAATATTCCTCTGCAGCCTGGGGGATGTTCAGGGCTGCCTCACTAAATACGAGTAATTCATGACACAGACATCAAGACAGTGGATTTAATTTATCTAAGCGTGCTTGGTGTCTTTATGCACAAAGCCTCCCTCCAGAGGGAGGATGGAGTGCAGTGAACTGATTTATTGGAGAATGGATGTCCCCCATGTATCTATCACTGAAGTCCTCCTGCTGGTCTTCTGCCACCAGGGGGAGCCTTCCTGTGTTTGGGAGCCTCCCATCATGCACTGCTCCTCCGCTCACCTGGGGGCAGAGTTAAGGGGATTGGAGCAGACTGAGGCTGCGTTTGGGCTGTGAGTCTATGCCATGGCAGAGGTTTTCATGATTTGCTCCCAGTGAGGTGGTACGAATATTGCACGCATGGAGGAAACTCGCAATTCAACTGCAAATATAATTGTGTTGTTCTTGGCTCTTTTATTATTTTTTTTTTACCAAGATCTTGTGGTTCTAATTTAACATAACATCTGTCCAGAAGACTGCTGCTCTCGGGAATTGCCATTTCAAAGCATGGCGTTTAGAACACATGCAGCAAGAATGGAATTCACCTCTGTAAAACGATTCTAGCTTAGGACAGTGGATTCTTGTTTCGTCTTCATGGCACTTGGGAAATCCCTGACATAGGCAGGAACTGAATCCTGACTGTCGTGTTAAGATGCATTCCCTTAGCTAGCAATGGGAGAATAAATTCTTCTGAATTTCCTCCTATGCAGTATTGCTAAAATAGATTTTTTCCCCACACTAGTTTTTATACTGTACTCTGGAGTGACTAATAAAGGCAACAGAGTGCAAAGAGTAAAGTAGGCATATACCACAATGTACAATGTTAATATTGTGAGCACCTATTAACTTTAAATCATTTTAGATAATTATACCCTTGTGCAAGGCAGGGACAGCATTAATAATGGCTCTTGTCTAGCTAAAATATGATCTCTATGGCCAAACCAGTTCTGTTCAACTTCATAGCGCAGAAGACTTGTTTGTAAAGCTGAGTCAGGAATGCTTGCTAATGAAGGAATAATCAAAGGGAAATACTTAGGAATGGATGCTCTGCTGATGTAGATCTGCAACATTCACTCTCTGAACTTCAAAGAACCTCTATATGCTTACCTCATCTGCAAATACATTATATCAGCACAAATTCTGCCCATTAGGCAATTATAAATTGAAATGCAAGTCCAGATTGAGAACAAAAGTTAATCACTTATGTATTTAACACAGAGCTCCATGATTTCTTACACTAGCAGAAACTCTGGCTTTCTGATTTTATACAAACTAAAGTGAAAGTTAAACAATTCAAAATCTGAGGCAGCACATTGCAGTCTAATTAGGACAATACCAGAAGTGACCTTGATCATCTCCTTTAATATGATACTCTTACCCAACGCTAGGCGTCTCCTACAGCTATTGTCATTATACAGCAATTTGCATAGGCCACATATTAATGTTTGTGAAACATTTGCAGTCCTCAGCATTCCCATGGCATTTAATTACACAGGGTGTTTCCAGAAACACCTCATAAATCCTAATGCATGGCAAGAAGGCGTACAATTGAACAAAGCTGCACAGCTACTGGAAAAAATAAAATAAATCCATCAAGCTAGGTGTCAAACAGGGTTATGGAAGGCTTTCTTGAAGAATGTATTCCAGTTCAACTGAGCAGGCCCTTTACTGAAGGTCTTCCAATAATACTGGTGGATCAGAAAGGGGAACATTGTCTTGCTTGATGATCTGGTGGTATGTGCACTTGCTGGCTGGGATCTTGGTTTTCCAGGCTTGTCAGAACTGATGTTGTGGGGCTAGGGCTCCATGGCTGTTCCACATCTTTACCAGTTCACTTCCAGGTATTAACAACCCAGCAGACAGAGTAGGAGAAGAACTGATTTATACAAGCTCAAAGTTTGTGTGAGAAATTTAGAGGAAGGAAGTGCTGAAAAAGCACGGGAGGGAAAGAGAATGAAGAGAGCAGAACAGATGAGAGGCACACAGCTCACCATGGGATGACCAGAGCAGTACTGAAATATGTTGTAACACAAGGAAGTTCAAATGGTGGCTTGTTGGGTGTAGGAAAGCTGAAAAAAAAAGTCACTTTAATGATGTAAAATGCGTTTGGAGTGTACCTAAGGCTGCATGTTGTCCTTGGTCTTTCCACAGGTTTTATGTTTTCTTCCTGCTAGCCCTGTGTTGTGTAGCTTTCTTTTGTTTGTTTGTATACAGAAGCCAAAGCCATACAACCAAGACTAAAATCCAGAGTTAACCCTGGGTCACTTAGCCTCTACAGCTCCCTCTAGCTGCCTAGTGTGGCATTGCATAACCTGCCTCAGTTTCCCTTTGTCTTGAATTTTCTTTAGCTCTCACACCTAAGCAGCAGCACAGATGGTATCCAGTACATAAGTAGCAAACCGCTTTTCTTCTGCCACATGCCATGTGCACAGCCTTATTCTTAGGTGTCCAATTACCTATTTTCAACACAAATATAAATATGGGTGCTGAAGTTGCTGGTTGATTTCCTAGATTTGGATAAGGAGCAGGCCAGGTTAAGTTCTAGTGGTGTATATCTGATATTTATTACTTGTAATGTTAGAGTCAAAGTGAAGCTTGCATTGCATTGACTACAAAATAGCAACGTCAGAGACAGTCTCTGAATGGGGCCATATCTGAGATCATCAGTCTGGCTTGCCAAAAGGTGTGGAAGGAGATATTCTCACTGCTTACTGTCACTACAGAAGAGCAGTTCACAAATGTAGAAGGCTGAAACCTCCTTGATGAGTGAGAGTTAGGGAGAAGTTGGAGTCAGGCCCTTGTAGAGGTGCATTGCACGTGAAAGAGGAGCAATAGAACTGAAATGGAACATGTTCACATTGACATAAGGAGAGGGAAAAAAAATGAAAAATCCTTCCTGTGAAGGAGTTGACCAAGAAACCAAAGAAAATCTTCAGTCAGATGATGATTAGGTGAGATCCATTGGCTCAACATTTCTCTGCCGTTTTAAGTCATGTTTTCCCAGATGTGATGGGTAGATCTGAAGCATTTTCTTTAAAGCAGTTGTTTCTCAACGGAAGCAAAACAAATAGAGATCATAGGGAATTGATTTTGGTGTATTTTTTAAGAAATGGATGTTTTTCAGTCCTATGGTATCACAGCTCACTGAAATGGGATTGTTTGCAGTACTGCAGTGTGGTACTTTCAGAAGGTATTGCAGAGCCTTCATAAAATTTTATGAAAGTATTTGCTCTCTGCATTCAGCAGGATATATTTAACAAGTGAATCTTTCCCTCAGGGGGATCCCACACATTCACCTCAGAATTTAAGAACAGTTTATGGCATGGAAACCTGAAGTCATTTAATCAGGATCAAACCACAGGAATGTAAACAAATTATACAGGAGAATGAAGAAGGTACTTTTAGCAATCTGTGGGCGTAGCAGCTTAATCCAGTGAGAGTCATTTCATGTCCTCCATGGAAGACTTCAGAGTTGAGATGGTTATGGGGTGAGAAATGCTGCCCAGTAATGGACCTCTGGTCCCAGTGTCCCTCATACTTGTCTGTGGGGGGAGAGGGGAGCTTGGCTGCTAATGGAAGTCAAAGTACTCAGAGCTCAGGGGTTGGAAATGGCGGCTACATTAGCAAAGTGTCATAAATGAAGTGCAGGTTTTAACATGATGTTAATATTTGATATTTGAGTGTTGTCTGTGACATTGTTCCATCTGTTTTGTGGCCATGTTTTATGGAAAAATAAAAAAAACCACCTAAAAATGAGTTTGAGATAATAATTTTGAAGTTTCGTCTATTAAAACAGGCACAGGTAGATGCTATTGCTTAACGGTTCCTTTAGAGGGCAGCCCAGAAACTAGGGATAAGGATTGGAGAAGGTGATGAATTGAGGAAAAGAAGATGGCAAAATTATGTCTTCCTGCTCATCGAAATACTCTGAGATAGGATACAGGCAGAAGAAGAAGTTGGAGAGAATCAGGAACGTGGATTCTGCCTCATGGAAAGGCTTGGTACGATGAATAAAATAAAGAATAAAGTTTAAGATTGGTTTTGTCTGATCCGGATAAGTAGTAAAGGCAGTCGTAAAGATCTGGTTTTGAGACATCTAAGTTGAGTTAAATGATATTGATTTTATAGTAGGAGCTTTGCCTATGTAAATAAACACAGAAGCACTTGAGAAGTACTTTGAAACTCTTTCCCTGAGGGCAACTGGTGGTTTCCCAGAGAATGGTTTTGCCTCTGGGACCCTTTGGAAGGAGATGGGTTTGTTGGACTGGACTGCTACAGGGCAGTGATATTCCAAACACATGAAAATTTTGTGTTTGTGCCCAATTTATACTGAGCATAATGCATCCCGGACTGTTGAAGGGGAGAGAGAGCAAGACAGATGTATGGATGCCAATGTCTTGGGGTTTGTCCCATGCTCTTGAAAAAGCTTCAGGGTATGTGAGAGAAAAGTTGGTTAAAATGAAATGTGAGATCGTTATTTTGCAGCTTTTCACCTGTAAAATCCTGCTTGCAGTCCTTGCATTCATTTCTAATGTGTGGTTTGTTTCTCAACATCTGGATGTCAAAATGTGAGGGCATATGCCGAGTTTCACAACTCTGCCTGTGTACAAACATAATTAATGTTTGTGAAATACTGGGGACTTCAGGAAGATGTGCTATTACTGAAAGGATCAATCAGCAGTTGCTCTAATTGATGGAAGTTAAAGCTGCAGGTTTAATTAGCAGACTCCAAGAACTTGAATGGATGAGTACGGGGAAGGCTGTTGGAAATTACACTGAGGGAAAAGATGTCCACTTCAAAATCTTATGAGGCAGCAGCATTTGTCTCAGACTTCAGGATGTGCATTTTTATGTCATTTTTCATGGATTTATGCCCACAGGCTTCAAGTCATCCCTTTATATCTGTCCTGTTTTCTTGAATATTTTGGAAGCACGGGAAGGGAGAAGGTGTTAATCCTTGGTACTCACACAGTGTAGCCAATTAAAGACAGAATCACACCCCTGCCTGGCCTCTTCAGTGCCCTAATGCTTAGGCTAATAGCTCATTAGTTCTAGCTGTTATTGAGTGTTGGCCAACTCCTGTTTGCTTTGCACCATTAAGTTGCACACATCCACGTTGCAGGCTTCTTTTGCACAAGCTGTCCCAACAGAGCGACCTGGAGAGAATGTCACAGTGCTGCTGCCACATCTGAGTGCTCAGCTGAGGATTTTATCCTGTTTTCTTGGGAACAGACTTGAGAGCTGCCTGAGAAACTCATTGTAGTGCTCCAGTTAAGAATCAGAAAATCCGCATCTGTTGTGCATGTGCCTATGCTCCTGATAGCCTGCGAAGGATGGTGTAGGGCTGGGTGGGCTTTTGTGATCTGCTTTGATGCTGCTCAGTGCACAGCACTCATTGTAGATTGCAGAGCATCATTCTTCCATTCAAAAATACAGTTGGGATGGATGCTCTAAACAATAGGAAGTTCAGTAAATGTTGGGGGGTGATCAAGTTGGTGCTGGTGTGGGAGCTGTGCCTCAGGCAGGTGACACCATCAGTGGTGGCGCTCAGGAGGGTTCGAAAATAAAATGTAGAGAAGGTTAAAAAAAAGAAAAGAAAGGAAAACTGAAAAGTGCATGCTGCATGATAATGTTTAATGCAAACAAGAAGCTGAGTATACATGTGCTACATGTGCAAAATGAGATGGATAGGATATAAGCAGTATAATTCCAGGGCTTCATGAGGGTCTACAATGAATCTCCAGTTACATGGCACTGCATAGGTTGTTCTTTTTTTTTCTTTAATCGTAAGCATTTTACAATGAAATCTGCTACTACAATTGCTTGAATTTGCTGGGTTTTTCATTTTGCTTTGCCCTGGTTTGCATCAAATGAGATATAAGCTCATCTAAGTAGAGAAATAAGCTGTTAAATCATTACATTATGCATTATGGTTCTAAGCAGAAGTAAAGCGTAAAGTAAAGACTTCTAAATGCCTAAGAGCTGATTATTATTATTATTATTGATGGTAAATCCTGGTTCAGCAAAGAACACAAGTGAATGTCAATTTCGGTTAAAAATTTCATTTTGGAACCCAAGATTTTCAGATTTGTATAATTTTAAGAAGTTATTTCACTTTTTTGTTTGTTTGTTTGTTTGTTTTTCAAGAGGAATTGATAATAAACATCAGTGTTGGCATAAAAACTTGAATTTATTTAGAAATACAGGTTTATCAAATCAGGAAATTTATTTTTGAAAATCTTGTTTCTCGGAGAATTCTTTTTCATCCGAATTTTGAATAAGACCAATAACCAATTCTCAATTTCTTGTTTGGAAATTCTGGTCCTCATGCAGGTTTAATGCCAGGAAGCCATTCCCTTATTGACTCCACTGGGAACTGTGGGAGCTCAGCACTTCTACAATCCATCATCCATAAACTTAGTCGTGATCTGTCTTTTTCCAGTTCTGTTTGTTTGTTTGTTTGTTAACTTATTCCAGCATGGATATCCACAGACTTAGGTAGGCCTACAAGTTCTAAGACACAATGGCTTGGAGAAGTGAGGAGACAAAGGATTACCGCTTCCTGAATCAAAAAGTGATAATTCTGAGTTACATGCTGTCCCAGAACCACACAAGCCCCTGAACCCAAGAGATCCCCTGGAACCAAGCAAGTTGCTGATATCAAAGAGCGCAGTAGTTCCCACTATGGTTTGCTGAGGGAAAGTGGTGAGTGTTGGGCCTGGATAGATCACAGAATATGGTGGCGAGTCGGGCTCCACTATGTCCACTATCGTGTCGGGGTACTTTATGACACAGGTCTCATTGGAGGTGATGGCAAAGGGCTCGGGGCATGCCACCCCCGGCGGCAGGCAGCACTCGTCAAAGGGCGACATGGGATGGATCCAGACCTGAAACACAGGAGAAAAGAGGAGGGAGGAGGAAGTGGTCAGTCCAGTGGGGAGCTGTAGTGTTGGATGTCAGGATTTTAGGGTGAAAGAGTTGTGGGCTGGATACTGTGAGTGCTGGCAAAAGGGAGAATTGTGAGGCGCAGATGTTCTAGGTAATTGATGGTCTAGTACTGGATATAGAGGCAGGGGGGCTGGATCTTGATGATCCTTGAGGTCCCTTCCAACCCAAACCGTTCTGTGATTCTATGAGAAGCGCTGGTCTCTGCCTTCTCCATAAGTAGCCCTTTTTAATTTAATTGTTTCAATATCTAATGATACTTTCTAGACCATGGCCGTTCTCAGCCTAAAATGGTTACTACTTATCAGCATTCTTAACTTGTTGCACTGCTGATTCCCTCCCACAGCCTGTTGAACCTTGCTGAAAGCTGTAACCTAAACTCAAATCCACGTTAGGACTCCAATTTTAACCCTGCCAAAACTGAAGCACGGGATGAAGTGAGTTACCTTATCTCACGTGGTTAGAAGTGGGTCAGAACTGGGATGGAGATACACCCATCTTTTATTAGTCCCATTGTTTATCATTCACATTACAGTATCTTATCTCAGAAACCACACAGCTCTTTAAAACCATACCTGATATCAAGGACAGATTTTCTTGGGCATTGATTAATTATAGATTGACAAGCAGTCCTTGCCCTGAATTGTGCCCACACTAATTAGGCGATGCAAACAGGGTGAGGGAGAAGCAATAATTTCCTTCACTTTATCAGCACGAAACTGATATGGAAGAGATTAAGGGATGGCAGGAGGGTCCACATGAATCCCAACATTTACCCCTGGAGTTTGTGGGAGAAAGACAAGAAATCTCCCTGAGTTTTCTCCATCTAAACGTCTTGTTTTAGCTATGCCTCTTTGTTGTCTTCTCCCATCCTCAGGGCTGCGTCTTCAGCTTTTGCCAATTGCCCCAGTGCCTGACTTGAAGGTAAGGAGAAGGCAATGACAGAAGGTATTGGCAGCTGAGGAGCTGGGTTTAAGTGTTCAGGTTCCCCTTGGGCAGGGGGAAGACCCGCTGCCACACATCAGTCTGAAGGCAGCAATCCTCAATGCAGCCCATCCTAGCACCCACATAGAGCTGGAGAGAGAACATTTATGTGTTCCTCCTAGAATCTGCACTGGCTAAAACACATCTTAAACAAAAACAGCAAAGTGGCTTTTCAACAAGAATATCTGAGCTCCCTAGTCCCCATAGGCTTTTGTAAATATTTAGAGCACATTCTTTGACTGTTCAAAGACAAAAGGCATTACCGTGTGTGGAACAGCTGAAGGTGAGAGCATCAAACAAATATTTCAAGTTGAATTGTTTAATGTGTCAATTCTCGTAGTATTAAAAAAGAAATGCTTGTCAGTATGAAATTGAGACTTCCTAGAGTTCTGAGGGAATCCTATATTCCCTTCCCAGCCTAAATGAACTGTTGGCCTGAATGCTAACGTCGTTTGCAAATGCCAGTGTTTGCCTCTGAAGTGTAAAACTTCAATTGACTTAAAGTACAACAGAAAGTATATTTCTGGAAGAGCAGCCCCTTACCACTTCTTAAGTTTAACCTATTGTTTGATTAATATTTAGATAGCAATAAGTAATTGATTCAAAATTGACTTACCCGGATCACCAAGGAGAAGAGTTTAAGAAAAGTGATTAGGAGAGTTCTACGTAGCAAATGCTTTTATACACTTAGTCAAATTGCCTGGAGGATGTGACACCCTTTTTGCATGAAGTCTTAATTAGTTGCAAAACAAAGTTTGCTGCATGCATAACTTCTGCAAGTAATGAAACTGTTTTGCTTGCTGTTTGTTTGCTGGCTATTGGATCTTCACACAGTGTGCTAACGTGCTGCTACACCCTGCAGGCAGGATTCACTTCAACATCTCATGGGTCAAAAAGAACTAGATAGTCTCCATTAACCACATTTCAGTTATATTATGACTTGATTAAGCATTCATTTATACACTTCAATCTGAAAGGAATTGAATGGAGCATCAGCAGTAGCACTTGCTGTCAGGGAAAAGCATTTTATTTTCTTTTAGTGAATTTGCACTCCTGTGCAGCATAGAAGAGGGGAAAGTTTACCTCTGAAATGTGTTACAGTGTGACACGAAGCTGTTATGTGAATATACATGCTAAAGGGAAGAGCTAACATTCGTAGCCATTTCCCCATGGGACTGACCATCTCAGTGCAGAACTGATTTCTGGGGAGAAACCTCTGTTATTTAACATCCACTTCAGTCCTTACAAACAGAAGTTGCATGGGTCTGAAGTGGAGCATGCAGATTTGCTTTGGCCATGTTGCAATTAAAGGAAGGCAGATGTCACCCACGTTTTTTGTCACTGACTCAAAGTGAAGTCAAGGAGAATCATGGGACTGTGAGGTTTTTTTGTTTTGTTTTCTTTTGTTTTAATAGTTTATGGACTGGGTTGAAAAGGGCAGTACTACAGGAAAGGAAGATTGCAAGAGATTGCACTGCACGCTGAAACTGGTCTTTCCATCCAGCCTTTGTTTGCTTTCTATGACTTCCGGAGAAGGTAGTGTGGATGGGAGTGTTTTTGATGTCATCCACTGACACAGCAGCTCATAAATCAGAAACAGTTTAGTATTGTTTTGGTTTTTTTCCAAATAAAATTACATCAAAGGGATTCTTAATTAAGATCTTATTGCGAGGGCATAGTTCATTTACATGCTGAGGAACACTTCAGCAGAATAGAACTCAGTGTGTTGCATTAACGTGCACTCACAATGATTTATCTGCACAAATGACTGAGAACCACTCAATCTTTTGTGCTGGTTCAGGAGTCCATGTAAATATTTCAGCCTTAGGACCCTTTGAACAACTTATCAAGCTACAGATAGTTTGACGTGAAGGAGAGCTTTAGGAAATAGTTACAGACAAAAGAATCATCCCTCCTAGTTTGCAAGGCAAGAAGGGCAAGCATGTCATTGCCCATGAGGATGGCTTGACTTTGCTTGGAATACAAAGGGAAGTGATTGCATTGACAGAAGGGTCTTGAGGTTACTGGAGCATTTGCCATCATTCATCCAGCGTATTTCAACACCAAATGTCTGCTTGAGGCTATGGGGTGAAAAAAGGTTACCTGTTCCTCCTGTGTAACACAGGTGAGATACTGCTTCTATTCACAGAAGGCAAATATCGTGCAGATTAAGAGCTCTGTTTCTTGATTGTCTCTTGTGTTGCTCCTGACTGTGAATAGACATCTGTGGAGGAATATTATGCATGCAGTGACACTTCTCTTCTGCCAGAAGGTGGCAAGTTTGGAGGAAAAGTGGATTTCTGTTTAATCTCATTTCTGTATTGGCTTTTTTTCCCAATTTTTCTTTCTTTTTTTTTTAACCATCTCCTACCCAGAATGTTTTAGGGCCATAGTAAGAAATGGATGGGGAAAAATTGATTTCTAATTAGGAGTAGGATTTCTGAACAAGTAAGAGGGGAATTAAGGTAGCTGGGGATATCCTAAAAATCTACCTGTATCATTTATCTGCCTAAGCACTGCTTTGCCAAAGAGGGACTGCGTAACATCACAGCCATGCACTGGAATTCATCCAGCTGGAGTGCTGCAGGTATAGAATCACACACTTATTTGGTGATCCATATACATTTATTTGGTGGACTCATTCAGAACAATTCGCTCATTATGATTTTCACTGTTGCAGTTTGACCACAGAGGGAGAGATTGGTTGTATTGATGCAAGATGTGATAATACACGTGCGTGTTGTACTAATACACTGTGTGCTGCTCACAATCCAAGTAGAGATAAACCTGGAAAACTGTGGTAAAAGGCATTTTTTAGCCAATTGTAACACAGCACTGGTGCTGTTCCTAGCAGGGGGAGCTATTATATGCTAAAGGTCCTTTAATGACAGCAAGTGCTCACTTGTTAATTTTATTGGCAAAGAAGAGGACCACCTGTGTTGGTGGTGCAGGTGTAGATCCTGCTGGTGGGAGAGCCCATGGGGTTGGTGTGGAGGAGTTTCTTTCCCAAAGCAATGAGTTGCTTTGGGCACCACTTGAAGCAGTGTGATGCCCCATAGAGGCTTTGCTGCCATTGCTTCAGGCAAATGGATACGGACCTGGGTAACAGCACTGGGAGATAATGGCACAAAACCCTTAGCTGCCAACCATACTCACCTCTAATGTCACCACCGCTCTTCCACATCTTCTCGCTGTCTCCTGGAATGCCCCAGGGTGGGTCAGTGCTTTGTGTCACATTGCATCGTGGGGATCCACGGGACTTTTAGTTTCTTTGCAGTTTGGGGCACTGTGTTAAATAGTACCCAACACTTCCCTTGCAGCTAAGTTTTTCATTGCCTTGAGCCAATTTTAATTCTAGCTATTATCTAGGTTTAATAAAGTGAAGCACAGAGGCTAAATGCATCACCAGAGGTCACTTGGTGAGTGAATGGAACAGTCTGGAGTAAAACAGGCTTTCCTCTTCGGCGTTTATCATATTTATAATTGGAATTCCAGCAACTGTTTGAAGCTTTAACTGAGATTGCATTGCACTGGGCCAATAAAGGACAAGTCCTTGCACTGAACAACAAACACTGGAACTGAGTAGACCTGAGAAACAAAGGAGAAGGGGATTATTATCTCTTTTACAAATGCAACTATAATGCACGAGGATTAAGGGAGGGGCTGTCAGCACAGGAAAGCACAGTGAGCAATTTTTGACACGTCCTGAAATGACTTCACCAATGTTAACATAGGAAATGTGGTGGCAGTCAGGAAGTAAACACGGACCATGTTTCAATAAATGACAGAGCTCCAAGAGTAGCCATCAGAGTGGTATTGTCCTGTGCTGTTTCCATGATAAAACTGAAGATTTGGTGCAAAAAACTCAGTCCCAAAGTTGTCTGCAGTGTGTGTGACCATGACTAATCCAGTGGTTTGGGTAACAGCACATCGTTCTCTCTGGGATATTTGTTTCTAGAAAAAGAGCTCTGAAATTGAATCTGAAGGAATAAGTGGCCTCACTGTGGCCTTCCAGTACTCGGAGGGAATGTATAAACAGGAGGGGGAATGAGTGTTTATATGGGTGGATAGTGATAGGAGAAGAGTCAGGGTAGTATGGTTGGGTTGCAGTTGGACTTGATGATCTTCGAGGTTTTTTCCAACCTGAGCAATTCTATGATTCTATGGATGATTTGAAACTAAGGCAGGGAGGTTTAGGTTAGATACTAGGAGGAAGTTCTTCACACAGAGGGTGGTGATGCATAGGAACAGGTTGCCCAAGGAGGCTGTGGATTCCCACTCCCTGGAAGCATTCAAGACCAGGCTGGATGTGGCTCTGAACAGCCTGGTCTGCTGGTTGGTGACCCTGCACACAGCAAGGGGTTGAAATGAGGTGATCTTTAAGGTCCTTTTCAACCCAGGTCATTCTATGATTCTATGGTAAGCATCCAAGAGGATTATAAATGCTGCCTGTGTGAAGGTTAACTTGTTCAGACCAAAGCATAACATTTCAATAGGGCTGGAGACTCTATCTGTGCTTTTTCTTTTTTTCTTTTTTTCTTTTTTTCCTTCATAGAACAGAAAAAGGTGCCAAGCTTTTCAAAGCTCCCTGAAGGATTTAGGATATGATCTCCAGTTAAAATCTATGTTGGCTTTTATGTTGTTTTTTTTTTTTTTTGAAACCTGAGCTGCCATTTAAGAAAACTGCAATTACCGATGCCTAGGAGTTAATGACTATGGGAGAATGATCTTTAATGAAAAGAAATCCCCTTAATAAAAATCTACACTGGAAGTCATCCTTTAGGTGATAGTTGGTTAAAAGAGAAAGAATTGTCTTACTGTGAATTTATGTGCTTTTCTGAAGAGAATAGTTAGAGAGAAACAAAGGAAAGAACAAGCAGAGGAGTGAGAAGCTTATATTGTGGAAATGTTCTTAAACTGACTGAAGGATGAAAGATGTTTTTGTGCTTGAGGTCCTATTTATCCATGCAGGTTTCTACTTCCACCTGCTCATGTGTGCCAGGCTGCACACAAAAGAACACAGATTCATATTCTGCCTGCGGGTTTCTTTCCTTGGAAATGTAGAAGACCCTAAGCCATCTCTTGAGTCATTCTCCTGACTCTGGAAACAGCCTCTGGAATTGAAGAATATTCCTTTCGTTGCTCCTTTTTCAACACGAGCGTATGAATGCTAAAGGTCTTTCTAAGCCCCCTTCCCAAAATGCAAATGAAATGAAAGATGAGCGGATCGTTCATTCATACACAAATGTTCTTCCCTGTTCATAGACAGTGAGCAAATAAGTTTTCATTCAAGTGGCTTTTGAAGGGATGGTTTTGTATGAAAAGGTTCAGTCTTGCTCTACAATGTGATTTCAGGCTGCCTATTTTTGAGATGCCTGCCAACATTGCGAAGCTACTCCAATCAAAAGCCAAAAAAAAAAGAGCATGTGATGCAAGCACCTTAACACATAACTAGAGAATGTATATTAATAACCTTGACACCTATTTCAGGGTGACTTTGTAACTTTGCTTTAAAATGCTGCAATCGTGCTGGATACTTAAAATACGGTAATAAGCATTTTGCATGTATAAATCATTAATGAAGGCTTGCAAAGTGCATAGAAATCCTTTAATCAGAAACTTCTGTCAGCTGTTTCCAATGGCTGTCATTGCTCTGGGATCTTTACAAAGGCATCTACATCACAGGAATAATTCAGAAGATGAGAATAAGGGATTGAATTAGTTATACTAAAAAAAAAGAGAGGGAAAGAGAATACCAGCAATTAAGGAAATTAAATGTTTTTTAGAGAAAGATGGTGGAGCACAATTAATTTTTATGCTAGAATCTCCCTGTCTCTCACAAGAGAGATTCCCAGCCACCTTACCTTCTGCACCTTGTCCAAAGAGACTGACTCGCATAGTTCAGGAGATTGTAAATGAAACCTGCCAGGAGTTTTTCACACCCAGCTACAAATGTAATCCTGGCATTATGAGAGAGAAAGAGTCATCCTGGCTCATCAGCTTTGTCCAAACAGCTGACTGCTATGATTGTCTGCCTCCAGATTATGCCGCAGGTCTCCAGGGCAGAATGAAGATCTCCTGGTATGGAGGAGAGCTAAAATGAGGGAACAAAGAAAATATAAAATCCTTTCCCCTGTATAGCAGATCATATGTGCTTACTCCCCCTAAGCATGTAGGGTCCTCAGGCATGGCCAGTGGCAGAGGGGACTGTCCTTCTTTTATGGCCATATCTTCAGTATTGCTTCATGCAGAGCCCAGTGATTCCCTATCATCTTTCCTCTGAGATCCCCGTGAGTCTCTTTGGAGCCAGGTGAAAGCTGTAAGTGAAGACTGTCCCAGTCTGTCTGGGAAGTCAGAATGAGAACATTGCCCAAATCGCTCCTGATTAAGCCAGAGTGCTTTAAACAATACTGAGTTTTTAGAAAGCATTTGCCTTGAAAACAAGACATCTGAGGGGCTCTACATTTAGATCCCAAAGTAATTATTACTGAAATATACTTATAAGAAAGGAAAATAATCCATCATGGATATGACTTTTATCCAAAATATGGTTACCATGACTTCTACTCTTGGTGGTAAAAATCATTGTAATGATGGATGTCCATGGAATGGAGTTGACCTATATCTATTGGGGTAACCTGAGACTGTTTAAGGTGTGATTGGGTTTTAGTGTGAACACAATGTTGGGAAAAAATTGCATTATGAGGCAAGAAATCATGACCTGATTAAGAGCTGATGAGAGGAATGACATGCATGACTGTGATCTGTTTATCTTGAAGGGATGCTGTTGCACAACTCATGGGTGTCTGAAGCCAGAACCATATTTTAAGTATAATAGCACTGCACTCTGCATATATAAATCATTAATGAATACCTGTGATATGACATTTGATCTAAGGAGGCCATGGAGCTTCCTGATAAGAGTTACTGCCCCAGGCATCCTTCCAACACACCTTATAATTTAGAAGAGATTTGCAGAAAAAAAAAAATTACCATTCTATGAGAGAAGCAAACAAGCAGCAGGTAAACAATCCCAGATGGGGAAATCTGGAGGGCAGATCTCAGGGTACATGAAGCACTTTCCCTGATGAGCTCCTCCTGTGGACTGTCAGATGCAGCTTCTGCCACAAAGATGAGCTACACAAGGGGGCAGGAAAAAATGCTGTCATCAGTGGTGGCTGCAGCTTTTCACCCTGATTCTTGCTGATAGACCCCTTAATGAGGGTCACTGCCCAAGTGAGCATCCTGGGGGCTAACCAGAGCTTGAAGAGTGATGCTTTACCCATCAGAAAAGGCGAGGAAGGTTAGAAAGGCCATTTTCTAAAATAATAATCTAAGTTGTCTAGACAGCACATCGGTACATTATAATTGCTTTTATTTCAGACTTCAATGGAAGGAAAATCTGTAACCCTTCCTTCTGAGACCAGAAGGAGCCCACCTGCTGTGGGATCACTGGGTGTGATCTCGGGCTGTAAACCTGGAGCAGACATTTGGCTCCAGCTCTGCAGGTAAATGACTTCAGTCTGTCTCCTCTCAGCAGACATAAGGAAATTACTCTTCACTGAGATGGGCTGGTGAAACACAAAGGGAGAGAAGCAAAAAGTGGCAGAATTTGTATAAAACACGTATTTTTGAAACGGCAACAGGTACAGCAGCAGGCTGATTCTTGGGAAATTGGTCGGTTTGTGTTGACAGTCCCCAAAAAACACATTCCAACTTTGTTTTGCTGCCTGATGCTGCTGCATTACATAGCAAAATTCGGAGCGGCTGAAGATCTGCTCCAGAAGTATTTAAATGCTGCCATTATGACCCACAAAACGACTTTTTAATGAAAAATTTAATAACGCTGGTTATTAAATATTGTCTGCTTAGGGAGGAACCATGACTCTCGAATTTAAAGTGAAGTTATTATCCAAGTGACATACCTGTTTAAACTTTGTCATATACTTGGAATATTTACATAGTATATGTACTTTATGTCTCAAGCATTAATGAATATTTGGGACTAACTTTGAAGCTTGATTCTTTAAAGAAGCCGAGGAAGAAGCTTCAGTATTGTTGTACAGCCCCAGGGATCTGCAGACAGACACACCTTGGTGGCTTCTAAATTATAATGGAAGTAAATGAGAGATGGCGATGGTGATATTGGTAGAAACTTAAGGTAGAGATAGAAAACTTCAGCTTAAGCCAAGTATACCCTTCCAGAAGTAAATAATATTTTGTACAAACGTTTCCTAGAACTGATCATAGAATCATAAAATGACTTGGATTGGAAGGGACCCCAAGGATCATCCAGCTCCAAACCCACTGCCACAGTCAGGGCTGCCAACCTCCATAACAAATACTAGACCAGTCTGCCCAGGGCTCCATCCAACCTGGTCTTGAACACCTTCAGGGATGGGGCATCACGTATTTCACCTCAGTGACAGTCATGGGCTGCATTCTCGAGAATTTCTTCTTGTTTTATGGTTGTAAAATCTTTTGAGAATGAGAGTGAGCTTGACTATTGAATACAGAAAAATAAATGCTAAACTCTTAGAGTAATAGTCACCAAATAACATCATGGGATGTGGTATTTTGTAGTAACACTGTTAAAAAATTAATTTTGATTCCTTCATAGTCAGTTCAATTCTTGTTTTGCTGCAGATGTGATGAATTAGGCACCATTTTCATAAATGAAATGAAACTCAGAAATGTTTGCTTCAGACATTCTTCATTTTTCTTCATTTGCTTAAGCTAAAATTACCAACACAAATTATTTGAGTCTAATAGAAGTGATTGTCTGGTGCACCACCTCAATGAAGCATTTGTTTTTCCTGTGTTATGGTATGGTAATAAATCAACAAATGATGTGTCCAAGCAATTACGTGGATGCCATCTTCCCATGTGAAGTAAATTGGTTTAATTTCTTTCCTATAAAAGAGGTGTCTGAATAACATAAGTGGAGATTCTGGGCACAAAATTGTTACTCCTGTACATAAAACCTTAGCATAATACACCTCTAATTAGACATGGGAAATAACGAGGTCAATAGCCCATACCCAATAATATCCAGCACTGGATACTGAGAAGTATCTTTGTAAAATAAATAAGTAAAATGTAAAAATAGAGAAGTGCTTTGTAAAATAATTTTGACTTGCTTTAAAAAACTGTTTGTTTGTTGTACTGAATTCCTAAGTCAGCATTTCTTAAAAGGAGCAAAAGAAAGGTCTGCATTATGGAGGGATGTGACTTGGTTCTGCTTTTACTGAAAAAAGTTTCAATGTAAAATTTATTTCAAAGATGCGAGGTGTGTGACAATTCTTAGGGAAAAATGCTTGGTGCGTTTTTTTCTGGTCATGTACTAATTTAGGATGTCTGCCATTATTCTGATTTCTAAATGGCCCCATGAAAGACAAGCCAATGGTAAAGTGACACAGAGTGAAGAAAGAATGCATTACTTTCCAAGCAGAGTACCATTAATGTACAAATTATGAGAATAAACAGTACTCTGCTTGAGACATCGTTTGCAACATTAGTGAAGATAAAATGAAAGGATCAGAGGAGGAATGGGCATCCTATAAGCAAGGAAATGAAAGGGGAGCATTGCAAGGATCAATGCTAAAACTGTGTCTCTAGTGGGGAATGATTTGCATGCAAAGTGAGCATGTTGCTGGCACACAAATTACAAGAGAAACAGGAACTATAGGCCTGGGGCGGTCCAGATCAGTATAAAAGCCAGTCCAGCACCAAGCTCCCTCATCCACTTCTCTTGCCTTCTCCTCCTTGGTGAACAAGGTGAGCTGCAGTGGCTTTCTCCTCACTCTTTTCTTTCTCTGCTTTTCCTCTTGCTCTTCTGGCTTCCACTGACTCTTTGCCTGTGTGCAGGCCTTGCTCCTTCATGGTGCTCCCATTGCTCTCTTCTGCTTTCCAGTGTGGGGGGAAGTGGGAGAAGGCCTTGGGCTGCCTCTCATGGGGCTCTAGAGGATCTGGATTGCCAGGCCTCTCTATGTCCCTGCACTACTGGTCCCTTTCCCCAGCTTGTGCCTCTTTATTTGGCAAGAAGGCTGCCAGGCTGCATCTCATGCTGTGTTTTGCTGTCCCTCTCCAGGTCCACCTCCATCCCACAGCCATGTCCTGCTACGATC